>NW_024041612.1:0-1183 GCF_014851395.1 Micropterus salmoides | reverse complement strand
AGGGTTGGGGTTTGAGACCAAAAAAAGGTATGTGCAATACTGGGATTGATGAGATTTAATCAAAAGTAAGAAAGGTTTGGCTGTTCCATGTTCAGAACTATTAAACTGATTTGACTTAAAATATTGATATGATTTACATGAAAGATTTTCTGGGAGATTTTTCTACAGAAACGGATGTGACACAGTCAGCTAGATTATTACACTACAGACGAATCTTCCAGTCTGTCGTGACTGGAAGAGATGGTGTCCAGACAGACAACTCACACGCATTGTGTGATTAAAATGATTGCCACCGTGATAACTTCAGTTGTAAAATCCTGCCTTACAGAATTTGTTGTGCAGTGTGTTGCCGTTAGATAAGCCTTCAAACTTGTATGTGCTTGGATCTCTTACTCAAACTGGACTTCCTGAATCTTATGTCATTGTCTCACTTGGAGTTCAAATAACATATCCCCTCCAGCTCAGCCTCTTGCATTGTTTTAATGCAGGGCTGTTCGGTCTGACAACAGACATCTCATCTTTTACTGAGTGCAGGCTCCATCTTACAGAGAGCCTATTAACTAGAGAATGGCCTTTAGGGAAGTTACTCATGGATTTAACACTAATTAGCTACGTCATTTCAACAGGCTTCATCGTATTCTGTGCCAGCTAAAAACAGGAGGCCTGCAACCTGAATGTTTCGTATGCTGCACTTTTTAATAAAAATGAGAAGGGAGGACAGAAAAGATTTGTTGACCTCCTAAGCTTAGCAATTCCTTTATTATAGCTTATTTCACCAACCTGGAATCTGATCTAAGATGGAACCGGCTACCAAAACCCAATCACTGTCATGGCAAAAGTTTAACACGGTGTTTACATACAATGCAATTTTATTTTTTGCAATATGATGCCGATTTGTTTGAATATATGAATTCATGCTTTGTCAGGTCTGTCAGCAGAACACATTTTAAAAGGTTTGTTTTCTCAGTGGAGTTCGGATTGCTCAGGGCTATGCTAACTTGTTCACATTACAGTACCACGATAGCTGGAATAAAGTTACAGACACATTTTCTGAACTCACCAGGTAGTCTTTCCCCATGTAATGTCCGGTTTTTATATAAATGAAGTAGTCCAACAGAGCTCTGGGTACCAACCAACGCTAACCAACAGGCGTTTATTTGTCCAAAAGCTGCAGCTGCTCCCG
>NW_024041611.1:0-9932 GCF_014851395.1 Micropterus salmoides | reverse complement strand
CTCTAGATCCTGTTTCTAACCTCGGGCAGTGAAGCACTTTAGATAGGGTCTCCTCATTGCCTTGGCCATTCTAGGAATTCCTCATTGGGTGCAGGCCCAAGTCAGTAAGGCTGCTGAATACACTGTCATCAGTTAAAGATACCCTGCCCTAAACTATTTCTTCTATATCCCATCTCCACCCTTTTGTGAGTGTACGGTCGCCACGCCACACCATCCTCTCCTCAGGGGGGTACTCACTCTCACAGAGGTGACGACCTGCACATTAGATGAAGTACAAGTTTCAGTTTATGGTCGCTTTGTGCCAAGGACAACACTAACTATGGTACTGTGTACTCTAGTCTTTCTTGGGTATTGTGAACTTGGCCAACTGTAAAACCCATTCAATGCAAATAAGCACACAAGCTCAAAGCTGCTACTTTTTTATTAGGGACAGACAAAAAACAAACTGAGTACACTGGTGCTCTTGGCTTAACCAGATCTTTTAACTCAAAATGTTGCAGTTTGGCTACTAATATAGGATACTGTCTGTAATCGGGAGTTCTCTCTGATCGTTCTTTTCTAGGCAAATAAACACGTTTTTGTGAATGTACCCCTCTTGGGATCAACAAAGCCTTATCTGACATTTCCAAACCCTAAAGCCAAAATTAGGCCCTTTCTAAGCTATACCGACCTTTGAAAAACAAGCGACATGGGCATATTACACCTATTCTTGCTTCTCTGCACTGGTTGGCTTTGAGTTTGTTTTTTGTTTTTTTGATATATATAGTTAAGATTTAAAAAAATAAATAATATTAAAAAAAATAGGCATTTGTTATTTTGGGAAATTTGCCTTTTTGATGAAAGTAAGGTGAAAAGATCAATACCATTCTCAAATGTGAGGCTACAGCCACAACAGTGAGAAACGGCTAGCCTGGCTCTACCCAGAGATTAAAAAAAAAATAAAAATAAACATGCTATAGCTTATTTTTTTAACAGAACAGAAAACTAAAGCAGTGAGTTCCTAAAGTCCGGCCCGGGCAAGAAATACTTCTAGCACATCCTTGGGCAGTAGTCTCCTGGTCATTCCACAAACTCACATCATTACAAGGAGTGACCTGACCTTTTCTGCACAGGCTCACCAGCTGTGAAATTCACTGTATCATGTTTGTTTTCCTTACAAGGTTTGTATAATTTTTGTGGCCTCTCTTGTGCATTGTACCTGCAACATGCTGGGCCTTTATGGGGCCTGCCTTCTTCATGAATGACTCCTCACTTTCAAATGTGAGGATCGGCTCGGTGGCCATGCTGGTGTCAGACTTATTGCGTGCTCCGTTGGTGGTGTTGCCATGATTCGTGAGATGGATGATATCTCCAAAGTGGGAAGTGTCTCCTTTAGAGGATAGACCATTTTCATGTCTCGTAGGCTGGACCCCATTGACCACTTGGACTGAGGGGCTGCTGCAGAGGGGAGACACAAAGCACAATATGGATATAGTTATGATAGGTCAGTGTGACTCATAGTGACCAAATGAATGAATCATTCCACCGCCGTCCAATTACAGGTTTCTTTTCAAATCTATCCCAAGAAGTGTGCCCAAATACAAAGAGTAAGCGTTTCAAGAAACCAAATCATTCTCAAAGTATTACAGTTGTTTACTGTGCGCCTGAATCGTGTGGCTTCCTGTGTTTTCCGTTGAGGTTTACAATGCAAATACCCTGCAAACTTGATTTGGTAGTCAACTCCTGGCTTACTTTTCTGGCATACAAGTTTTAAACTGTTCACGGTGGTCTTGCATCACCATGAGCACAAAGAAACTTTGAAATCGGTCAAAGAAATGGTTTTACCTTTCATTCACGTTGGTCTGTCCATTTTCTGTCTTGTTATTGGGCAGGTTGACCTCTGGCTTTGGCTGATATTCAGCAGATGCTAGAGGAAACAAAGTAAAACAGCCATTTATCCAGTGTAAACCACGCACATCAACATTAAACATCCAACTCCAGTTATAAGCATCCTTCCATTGTATTCCAACCCCCCCCCCCAAACTCCGATCTGAGAATGAGGACATGACTGTGGTTGAGACAGATCTCCACACCCTGACTAGAATGGAGGAAACGCCTGCCAGGCCTCCCACCACATCAGTGGCTGCCTAATGTCTTCCTGCATTGGGTAACTTTGCCACAAACAGCATATCTCCTCAGACCACATTGATCCCCTTCATCTTCCTCATCTATTGTACATGACATGGAAGCATAGACAAGGAAAGAGTGCAAGCTGTATACTTGCTTAATAACAGTTGGGTTATGAACAACATTTTTCCACAATTAGAAAATGTAGGAAGAGTAGATTTGAGTAAAGCTTTTGCAACAACACATGCATATTACTGAGTCAACAGTAAATGTCTTATAACTGCTGCAGGCTGTTGACATGAACCCACTCTTCCTCTCTTACTCCCTCAGTCCCACGGCTTGGACAGCAAGCAAGCACACATGGGCCCTATTGTACAGAGAAGACCTAAAACTGCAGCTGTACAGGATATGAGGCAGAGATTTAATCTAATAACCCTTAATACAAAATGCTGCAATGTGAAGCTGAATCACACGGCAAATGAGAACAAAAGCACAACAAATACCTGTGACTTTGTTTATTCTAACATATGGACGATGTAAAAGAAGCAGCAGGGAGATTGTGCAGTTATGTGTCATCAAATCTCAGCCTAAAGGTGGGATAAGTAAAATTAGTTCATCTACAATAACATGAGTCAGTCTAAAATTTACTATGTATGTGGATGGATTCATGTGGATTTTCAAATTGAAGGAGTTGAAATTGAAGAGTTAGAAATCCACTTTAAGGTGGATTCTGGTTACAAGGCATGCACTTTGTGTAAAATCCCTCCAGGGATAACATTGAAATGTTAATGGGAGATCAATTACAACAACTACCCTAATGATTCCTGCAGATTAAAGGCTTGTGGTGGGTAATGGTTTTCTTCCATCAATTGAGGATGTTTTGTAAAAGGCAGACTAGTTCAGACCAATGTTCTGCTTACCTTTGCTGCCCTCTGCCTCTTTGTCATTGACGTGTGTGAGAGGGGAGGACTTTGTCTCTTTCTGTGAAGATAGGAGATCATTTCAATCATCTTTACTGGAAAGTGTTGGCTTGTTGTTTTGGTTAACACTGAACAGCAAATGTACCTTGTCGCCTCCATCTGTCTTGCGTGTCCTCTTCATGATCTCGTCCAGACGCTGAGAAAGAAAGAAAGGAATAAGACCAAGGAAAATGCCAATAACAGAACCTAGTTAGTGTTTGTAGATTTTCAAATTCAGATTTTCATTATAAACATATCTGCCCTGATTGCTTAGTTAAGAAATAAACGTTTTATTTCTCATAACACCAATCATATGTGGAAGTTATTAATATAGCATCCACAACAAAATAGCATTATTTATCTTTGTTAAACATCGGGTTTGGTTTAGTGGGATTGATGGAGCCCACACACCTTGTCAGACTGCTTTGCTAGGTTCCATATTGTGCTGTTCATTGCTTCCCTTTGCAGTGAAAAATGTTTTCCTGTCTCTTGTGTCTAAGGCCATTATGCTTGAAGTGAATGCACCAAGTCAAACCGGAGCTCTACAGCCATAGCTTCCAGGTGGAAGGCTGTGTCAATATGACCAAGCAGCACTTGTGTACTTAGCTGGAACACCAGGCGTAGGATGGTCCAACAGTGAACATTAGAATCAAGGAGAGCGGATAAGCTTGTACTGTGCTAAAGTATAAACCACTCTGGATGGCTAATTTGTATGGGCAGAAGATGATGCAACCTTCATCTCTGGACACAGATAGCCTGAGACAGCACGACCATACTGCAGCTGCCACTCATAAAAGTGAAGCATTTAAAGATCCAAGATTATTCATGAACAGCTCACACACTCATAACACACTCATGGCTTTGGCATCTAGTTTGGCTGCAAACCTTCTGCCTCAAGAATAAAGGTTCTTGTTTGTCTCGTAAGTTGCTGTGTTTCCCCACAGGATAGTTTTAACCACCTGAGCTTGCTGAGCACAAACTCCTCTTTGTTGAGGCGATAACAAGAATGGGCCAGTCATTATTGGTAGAAGTCAGTCAGTAAATGTGTGTTGTACAGTATGACTAAGCAGCGAGCCTTTAGGGCAGAGGACATGCTGTTCTTGCGGGCTAATTCCAGCAAGGAGCCAGGCTGGGCTGGCTGAGCCAGGCTTGGCACGCCTAGATAAGAGCCTTTCTCACATGGACAGAAGATGAGGAGAGGAAAAGAAAGGCTTAGCTAGCATTCAGAGGCGTGAGCTTACTGTAGATGTGGGTGGTATACTTGAGTAGAACACACACACATCCACACAGATGATTGACAAGGGGAGGTCTCCATTATTACTGTTTATATATAGCTTCATGCTCACACACATTCTAAGCCCTATTAAATCATGGTATGCAGACAACCAATCCAGGATAAGCCAAAAACATCATTCATGTTGGTTTCACAGAATCAACTTTCAAGCCTGCTTTTGTCATGTCAAAAGGCAGACCACAGAGTGTACATACCCTCACTGAAGGAGTCGTGTCAATTTTATTTAAAGGAAGAAACCTCAGGAAGAGCAACAGATGAGGGATCCCTCTCCCAGGACAGACACACATGCAGTGGATGTTGTGTGTACAGAACATACAGACTAACATAATGAAATTACAGCATGGACAAATTATAAATCAGTTAAAACATTGTTTAAGAATTAATAAAGAAATGTTTTCAGTTGAGAGCAGACCTGGGACTTTTCAATTAATGGATTTTCAGAAAACCTTCTTTATAGTCCAGTAGCAAAGGACTGAGAATGAAATTATTTTAAAAAATATGCATTTCCATTTTGAAATGGGTGACTTTAAAACCTGGCTGAAAGAACAATGATTGGAGGACAGATGTATACCCTTTTCCTCTCCAGCCTCTCCTGCTCCTCCTTCTGGAAGTGTTTCTCCCTCTCCAGACGCTGCTTCTCTGCCTCCTCCCGGGCCTTAGCCTCAGCCTCTTCTTTCTGAAAACACACAGAGGCGAGAATCCAACCACAGTTTTAATGCTGGCAGAAGGGGGGGGGGGCGCGCAGCCAAAATAACATGCCTTGTACGTAACAAGGGTGTGGTTGCTCCCTGCAATTATTGTTTACAACCACAAAAGGGATATTTTCCTGTACCTTTGAGCCAAAAAGATCTATTTTCAACATTTACAGCTTCACGAGGACTATTCAAACTGAAATACAATACTTAACCCTTTGCATAATTATATTGGATCATGTTTAACCACAAGCCATTTCTGTGAAAGACCACAAGGGGGTGACAAAGCGTAAGCGCTGGATAACAGATAAGACTGTGCCAGAGCAGATCATAATACAGGTCTACAGAATAAACAAACTGTAATAATTAGCCACATTTCTTATTGGAAATTGGTTTCTGCTAATCAAGCATGATTCTCTTCTGCTTCTCCCCAGCAACATCCACAAACACAGGAAAAGTCAATATTGCTGGTAATGGTTATTTGACAAACTGAAAAGTAAAAAGGGCACATTCATAGTAGCTTCCGGCTCACCACTTTGGATTAATATTTGCTTTTGAGGACAACATCCCACTGACGTAGAAAATACTGGACTGTGCTTTTGAATGAGCCTGTTATCGAACAAGGTCAGCGTGAGGTGAGCAGCTGAGCTGAGACAGTAAACAAGTGACAATGAAAAACACCACAAACAGATTGTTTGCTGAAGATAGGAGAGCGTGTAAGTTTGCTGTGTGAATGAACTTTAATCGAAGGGCAGTAATAACTGTCACAGTGGTGCTTGATGGTTATTGGCACTGCCAAGTACTTGCAAGTTCCTTTGACCTTTATCTGACTAACCAGACCTGTCTACTGCATTAACACCCAACCTCACAAACAACTACCATTTTAGGTGCTTTCTCTGCATCTGGGCGTTGACACTCAGCATACCTGTTTTTGCAGGCGTAGGTTCTCCTCCTGCTCAGCTTTGGCTCTCTCCTGAGCTTCCTGCTCCTCCTGCAGGCGCTGGGCTTTGTCCCTCCTCCGCTGCTCCTCGGCCATGGCACGGGCCTCCTCCTCCCTGCGTTGCCTCTCCTCTGCCTCCCTCGCTATTCGCTCCTCTCTCAGGATCCTAAAGAGTTTGAGCATAAGGCTGAGCATAAGTATTTTCCACAAAATCATGTGCCAAACACTTAAAATGCGGTAAACAATCTAAAATGTAAATGACTCTACTGACTGGACATTTTCCTCTTTAAGTTTACACTATCTCTGCCGAGTTAACATTGAGGCACAAGCAAAAGGAAACCAAACTATTTAGGAAAATCTAAACAATGCCAACAAGATCAAATAAATTCCTACGCTGAAAATAGTAACTGTGGTTAGAATCAGCCAACAGGCTATCAAATTCTTAATGCTTACACACATCACGGCCAACAGTGCCAGTGATGTCTTATTCAGACATGCATGGGCCGTGATACTGCATGCAGCCTTCCTGTTAAGTTTTATTGATGTCTTTTTAATTTTTTGCTATGGGAAATAGCTAAATGTCCTCAGTAAGGTTTGTTTTACAGCATATAAAAAGCTACAGCAGAGTATTCTACACAAACCATTTCACAATGACATTACATAAATAATAATATACTGTACTTCCATTTTAGTTCAAATGTCATAAACTGTTTGACTGAGGGTCACATTGCAAATTTAAAAATAGTTCCTGTAATTCCTTTTATGACCTTCTGTACAATTGTTGAGACGTCTGACAGGGAAAAAGAAAGTAATGTGTAGATCAAAGACCAGCCCCCAAGTGGGAACACAACTTGGACACAGACATGTTTAAAATAATTTTTTTCTTTTCGCAATGTGAAAGATCTTTCATTGCTAGGTCAACACTGCGCTGACCCTCTCTGGTTGTGTTCTGAGGCATATTAAAACCCTCTGACCTCTCTTTCTCCTCCTGTTCACGGCGTTCCTGCTCATCCCTCTCCCTCTGCTCTCGGGCCTGTCGGCGTTTCTCTGCCAGGATGCGAGCTGCCTCCTCTGGGTTGTTTGTACCCGCCATGGGCTTGGCTGATGGAGATGGTGCAGGTGATACTGCAGGGACAGAAGGAGCTGAATTGGCTGGTTCAGGTGAGTGGGAGGCTGCAGTGGTCGTAACTGGCGTGCTTGATGTGTGGGGTGAGGCAGCGGCTGAGGAGACTACGATGGCAGGAAGCACAGGGGAACCTAAAACAACAAAAAAAAAAGTGTTACAGAAAAGACAATAACACACAGATCTTGTGCTGTGTAACTTAACTTTTATTGAAAACAACTTTTAATTTAGTGATTATTTATGCTTCTTTAAAAGTAATGACTTTAAAAGTGGTGCCCACTGATAATCATCATGATTAATAACAGGTTCAACTGCAGACTTTTCTCTTCACATGCAGTAAAACATTCTGTCCCCTGAAAGTGGAAATTATAAACAGCCATAGCTTCAGCCTGAGAACTTTGTAATTAGATAATTAAAGCTGATTAGTGCAGCCTCTTAGTGCTGTGTGTGGCTCACCAAATACATTCCCTTTGTTTCTGGCTAATTAAGCCTGACGGTAATCTTTGCTTTTTGCGTCTTGAAAGAAAAGAACGATTTTCCTGAGGCTTGTTCACTTTTTCCATTAGAACCATTGTTCTGGCCAGTCACGGAAAGACACCAAGCCAAACAGTGAAGAACTCTTTGGGTATATATAATAAAAAAAAAAAATTATAAGTAAATACCGAATGACTCAACCATGGAGGGAAGCTACCCATAATCTACATGTACTGTATTGTTGGACTGCGCAAATAGGTTGATCACTGCGGAGATGAGACATTACAACAAAATGCAGATTATTGTGTAATGTACCGTTAGACAAAAACAACAAATCTTTACTAAAGGTCCACTTAATAGCTTGTTCCTTTGGTGTGGGAGACCTGGGTTCGATTCCCACTGTGAGACATCTACCATTGTGTCCCTGAGCAACACACATAACCCCTAGTTGCTCCGGGGGGGGGGGGGGCTCTGACATGTATAGCAATTGTAAGTCGCTTTGGATAAAAGCATCAGCTAAATGAATAAATGTAATGTAATGCTAGTCAAAATTGTCTTGCTAGGGATAGAAAAGGCTTACAAAACTATGAACAGCATGTCTTGACTGATGCTCATCGAGCTTTTTAATCCCGTCTAGTCAGAAATAATCACCATCAGAACTGTTGTACTCACTCTTTCTTTCCTCTGGAGTGGCGGGCCTCCGAGGCTCCTTCACTCTTTCAAGGGGGGCGGGGGAGGAGGTGCGGTGGTCTATCCTGGCAGGGGTCCTGGCTCTTTTGGGCCGACTTTTAGGAGTTGACGGGCTTCCACGTGCTGATGGAGGCTTGGGTGAGGCAGCTGGGCTTGGAGAGGCAGTTCTGCCCTTAGGCGTGGCTGGGGATGATGGCCGTTGTCTTGATAAAGGACTGGGACTAGAGGAAAGGAAAATACAGGGGTGAAATATGAGACTGGTAGAAAATGAATGCATTTACACCACAGTGGACACATTATTCTTTTAGACCTGGGCTGCAATGTTTGTTTTAATATAACACACACGTCCTGAAGAAACCTGACTTCAGCAAATAGGTTCACAGCAAATAAAGCACTCAAACATTGCATCACCAGTATAATGCATTATCAGTCAGCATCTCAGCTATAAGCAATGCAACACTTGGAGGGGAAACATCCATTATGCTGAAGAAGACGTTTTTTTCCCCCTCTATGCCTTTGGCACTGACAGCTCTGGCAAGCTTGGTATAGCCTTTTTGTTGAGTCAAAAGAACTTTTTTCTCCTCATCCATCCCTTCTGTCATGGATGTCATTTATTTCAGTGGCCTGGGGATAAGAGAGGAAATGACCACTCATCCCGGGATCTTTCACTCAAAGTCTCAGATCAAACAGTGCGTGAAATAAGCAGTAATTACAATGCAGAGGTAAAGATGGTCTTTTTGTCTAACCCAGCTGTTGACCAGAAACAAGCTGTGTGTCAAAGGGATGTAAGGTTAACCTAGTTTACAAAATGGACTTAGTCTCCATGTCTGTATAAATATCAAAACAGCAGATTATCATATGTCAGATTATTCAAATTGTTTTTTATAGTATCTAAAATTCTTTTGTAGCTTTTAATTTCATACCTTACATTGTTCTTATAGTGTGCTTTTCCGTTGGAGCTTTCGCAAGGTTTAACGCTTGCCTTGCATATATTCACTGTGTTCAGTTGTTAATGTTCACCCGAGGCCCTTTGATTAAAGGTCACAACTAATGATTATTTTTGTGACTGATTAATCTGCCCATTTTATTTGCATCTGATCGCTATGTTCTGTATATAAAATGTGGAAAATGTATATGTATAAAATAAGTTCCTAGAATCCAAGATGGCATCTTGAAGTGTCCTTTTTTGTGTAACAAACAGTCCAAAATAGAAAGAGAAGATATTCAATTAACAAAACAGAGAAAAGCCAAAAGTCCTCAGATATGAGAAACTGTAACCAGAGAAGATTTGGAAATTTTACTTAATTAGTTCATAGAATTGCTTGATAAACTGATAAGTTGACTGACGGAAGCCTAACATCAGAAGTGGTAATTGATCAAAGGCTTTGTTAAAAGTGTAGACAGACAATTTATTATATTATTATATCACAATTAGAAGTCTGTTAGATGAAATCAGTAACCGGGTTGGTGATAGTTAAGTATGGAAAAGAGAACTGAACTGAACTGAATTAGTACTAAAAATTAAGAAAAATAAAAAGTAGAAATCAGCCATATGTTTCACCTTGGATCAGGTCTGTGTCTCATGCTGGGTAGAGACTGTCTCTTCTTAAGCACCTTCTCTTTAGTGAGGGCACTTTTTTCCTTCTCATTCTCC
>NW_024041610.1:0-3797 GCF_014851395.1 Micropterus salmoides | reverse complement strand
GGACCAAAATGTGGGACCACAGAGGTTTAAAGAACTATTTGAGGGTTCAAGATTTGGTTTCGGGTTCAGGTTAGAATTGGTTAAGGGCAGGCATGGAGTGGTGACGGTTAAGGTAAGGATAAGGGGCTAGGGAATGCTTTATGTCAATGAGATGTAAGCAACATGCATTTCTTATTAAGCTCTACAGTAACACATTCTGCTCTGTTGCCTGTGAAAGATGGAGTTGGACCAGTGCAGTATAACGTCAATACACTATATTTTTAAAAAGTTACTGCACGATTTGCAAAACAACTGTAAGATAATAAAGATTATAAGAACAAGACTAAAACTTCAGTCATTTCAACTTGAGGACTTGAGATTTACAGACATTCATCTGTTTATGCATGTTAATAATGAAATGAGGAAGAAAGTCAGGGCGGCTTTTAACACCTCAATGTCTGTTTTAACACAAGTGTACCAAGCACAGAGACAAACTGTCTTCAAAGACAACATTGTCCCATTTTCATTAGAAATGTTTATTGTGACTATCTGATCTACCTGCTGATGAGATTTAACAGACGTGAGGAGCAGCTATGAGTTTACCAGCAGCAGCGAGTGGATTTGTGGTCTTCCTTCTCTCTGTACAAGGTACTGGACATCTACATTTCTATTATATTATCACACTCAGAATCAGAGGAAGGTTTTTTTTAGGAAATAACATTTGACGTGCGATGATTTGCAATGTGGTCCGATCCCTGCAAACATGATGTAGGAGCCAAATGGTCACTAGGTGGTGCTCTAGGCTCAACTATATAAGCGAGGGGGCAACAGGTCGTCAGGTGTTGACCCTGGAAGGGCAAACAAGTTCCCCTTCGAGGGAACTCGAACTGCGTCGGTTACGACACTATGGGAACGCCTCTAGGCGAAGCAGGTCTGAACGTGAATGAAATCACTCCAATCCTATTGGCTTGTTGCTAGAACGGTAAGGTGTGACGGAATAACCGGAGGAGTATAAAGCACACCTGTACACACTCATCATTAGCTTTTTTCTATTCAGCAGGCGCTCTGTATGTTGTTTGAAGAAAGCTCCAGTCCTACAAGCAGTGTGTCTTACCTGAAGAAGAAGTCTACCAGCATGTCCTGCAACCAGATGTACAGAAGGGTGTTTTTTTCTTACCCTCAGTACATCACGGATGGAGATTCTCATGAGATGTGTGTCTCATGTTTGGGGATGGAGCACGCCCGGGCAGCTCTCGAGGGGGCCCGTTGCGAAGCCCTTTCCGTGCGGGTACTGAGGTCCCGCATGGCTCTCTTTTCCGAGGATGGCCGGATGTGTTTTCCCCGTGGCGCGGGCCCTGCGGCCGCTGGGCGGCCCGGCGGCTTCACTCATGGGTTCACAGCGTGATCTGTCGGAGGATTTCGGGACGGCTGAGTCTTTTTCCCGACCTTCATCCGCTGGCTTCCACGCTTCCTTTCCTCGTTCGGGAGCCCGTTCCGGAGACGCTGCAGCAATCCGACTCCGAGGAGGCAGACGTGCTCAGCGTAGTGGACGATGACTTCCGGGTGTCGGGGCGGCGTCATCTGGCGGCGCCCGACTATGACGTGCTGCTGGAGGTGGTGACTAGAGCCGTGGCTAAGCTCAACATCAACTGGCCACAGGAGGAGCAGACACACAGGCTAGTGGTAAGCTTGATGAAAGGTTTCTTAAGCACCACATGCCACCTCCACGCCGGTCTCTGCCATTCTTTCCTGATTTACATGGAACTGAGTAATCATGGGGCAGACACTTCTCTACATGGATTTCCACACCCTGATCACTGAACTACAGTAATGTGATGGGGGTTAGGGACCGTGGTTATGGAGGATGCCTCGGGTGGAGGATGCGCTTGCGAGATATCTCTCCCCTCGACTTGCGTCCTCCCTGGAGAAGCCGGCGTTACCATCCAAACCATGTCGCACCACATCCACGCTCGTGGGGAAGGCGTACATGGCACGGGCCAGGCAGGTGCGAGCTTGCACACCCATGGCGGTGCTTCAAGCCTACCAAGCCGACCTGCTACAGGAGATGGTTCAGAGGGGGGGTCCCTCTGAGGGAGATCTGGGGCTTCGCAGAACCGACGGAGCGTTAGACGCAGGGCGAAGCGTTCCGCCAGTACCTCCCTCGCCGGTCTGGACCCAAGGCAGCTGAGGCTGCCAGGCGTAGGTCCCTTCCCTCTACGAGCTCATACGGAGAGGAGAGGAAGCGAGTGCGCTTCTCGGGGGCCCCCCGAGGAGCTGGGGCAGCGAGACGGGCTCTCACCCTCAACCGTCTGAGAGACGCGATCTGAGGACCGTCATCCAGTCCCGACGGAGCTCAGGGAAGACCGGGGTAGGGGAGTCTTTCTCCCCCCCCCCCCCCCCCCCCCCCCCCCCCCCCCCCCCCCCCCCCCCCCCCCCCCCCCCCCCCCCCGAGGCCGACCGAGGTCCCCTCCACCGTGGCAACAGGTGATGTTATCCCGCCGTTTACACGATCAGGACGCACCTGCCACCATCGAGTCCATGCCGTACTGCCTGCCCCGAGGGTCTGCAGTCAGGCGGTGCCCCGACTCACTCACCGTGGATCTTCGGCGGCTCCCCCCTGCCGTTCTGGGGCTTCAGGGGTCCACCAGAAGATCACACGAGACACCGACCACCAGCCCCGAGGGGCTGGTTCCGTTGGCAGACTTTGCAGAGGCTTGGCGGAGCCTGACGAACATTTCTCCGTGGGTCCTGCGCACTGCCATAGATGGGTATCGACTACAGTTCAAAACCCGCCCTCCAAATTCAACAGAAGAGAGGGGGTGGTTTGGACTGTGGTCCGCCCGGAGCAAGGTCCGGTGTTGGGACAGGAAGTTCGCACTCTGCTGAGGAAAGGGGCCGTGGAACGTGTCTCCCCCCCAGACAGAGACGCCGGTTCTACAGCCGGTACTTCATAGTCCCCAAGAAGGACGGAGGGCTGCGTGCCCTATTTTGGATCTGCGGGTTCTAACTGGTCTCTGAGGAGATTCAGGTTAAAGATGCTCATCATCCCCGCCACCGTGACGCACATCCAATCTGAGGATTGGTTCGTCACGATAGATCTAAAGGACGCCTATTTCCAGGTCTCCATCTGTCCTTCTCACAGGAAGTTCCTGAGGTTTGCCTTTGGGGGTGTGGCTTACCAGTATCGGGTTCTTCCATTCGGCCTGCCACTTCCCCTCGCACATTCACCAAGTGTATGGATGCAGCACTGGCCCCGCTGAGGCTCCAGGGCATCCGGATTTCAACTTCATCGACGACTGGCTCATCCTAGCCTAGTCTCGAGAGTTGACGGTTCGGCATCGAGATGTCGTTCTGGCTCATCTGCGGCGTTTAGGGCTGAGGCTCAACGCAAAGAAGAGCGTGCTGGCGCCCACCCAACGGACTACTTTCCTAGGGGTTGTATGGGATTCGACAACGATGCGGGCACAATTGTCTCCGGCACGTGTCGACACCATATTGGCTGCCATGAAAGGGGTGAAGTTAGGCCACGCCATCACTATGGAACACTTTCAACGAGTGTTGGGTCTCCTGGTGGCTGCGTCCAGCGTAATACCATCTGGACTACTGCACATGAGACCCCTGCAGTGGTGGCTAAGGAACAAGGGTTTTTCCCCGAGGGGAAATCCTCTCCGTCTGATTTGGGTTACGCGCAAGTGTCTTCGTTCCCTATCAGTTTGGAAGGAAACTTGGTTCCTGGGGCCCGTGCTGGGAGGGTCTCGTCGCCGGCTGGTTATTTTGACAGACGCCTCCCTCACGGGCTGGGGCGCGGTCATGGACGG
>NW_024041609.1:0-25000 GCF_014851395.1 Micropterus salmoides | reverse complement strand
AACATTGGGCTGGTAGTTACATATAAGCAAACAGGTCAGGT
The DNA here is from genome assembly GCF_014851395.1 of Micropterus salmoides. NCBI lineage: Eukaryota > Metazoa > Chordata > Actinopteri > Centrarchiformes > Centrarchidae > Micropterus > Micropterus salmoides. Next base: position 24,959 of record NW_024041609.1, on the reverse strand, counting down.
TATTACGTTATTAAAAAGCCTTTAACCTCTTGAGTCACAGCAGACTTACTTTCCACTGACTGTAGAGATAAGACAATCACACTGTTGCATAGTTATTAATTTGTTTAAGAAAACAGTGTCTTGTCTTTCAGTGAGGAACAGTGGACACAACTTTTACACAATTTGGGACAGTTAACATTTGGAATATATTGGACTCAAATGTACATTCAGTACCCAAAAGTTCAGTTCACGGGCTCCTAAAAGCTTCTTACGTGTCCTCAGTAGCTTATTGCTCTGTAAATAGACATGATAGTTCACACTGGCTACAGACGCCCTCATTTCTCAGAACATCTGGCAGATGAGGTGACTTTGTACCTATTCTTTTGTTTGCCATTGTCTGCAGCTTACTGACATCACTGCTTCAGTCTGCAGAAAATGTAAATATGTGTTTATCTGGACTCTGGACCCTCATTGGTCTTCAGTCTTGGCACAGGAGATTCACCAATTGTAAATACAGATATTGCCCTCATGTGGCCAAATGAAAAACTGCACATGTTGAGAATTGCCTGACCCGTAGTGCAGAGTGGTTCTCGGCTTATCTTTCATGATTGGATGAGATGGTCCAAGCAGAATCAGCACCCCCCCCCCCCCTCCCCCTCCGACTTCCATCATGTCCGAAAGCATGCCCTTTCTCCTCACCACTGCATGTGTGGGGGCTGTGTGTGGATCTGACTCTGATTTCTGTAGTGGGTGTGCAGGAGTGTGCTAGCCTGCGGGGAGTCCTGGCCCTGCAGCCACTCTTGATAAAGGGTGTGCAGGACGGGGTTGACCTCTGGGAGACGGACTGGCAGGCTGCTGTAGGCCTCCTCCATCTGCTGCACCAGGGCTTTATCCAACGAGCCTCCTACCTCGCTCTCCGCCTGTCCGCGGCCGCTCAAGCACCCTGAGTGGACATGAAGGGTAGTATTTCAAGTAACGTTGTAGGACTGGCAGGATTAAGTTTCAAAACAAATAAATACTGCTTGTTGTTTATAAAAATCATGTTGGTAGTTGTGGGGTCACCTCCTGGGCAGGACAGCACCTCAACCAGCTGGTAAGGGACGCGTCCCTTTCTCATTCGGTGAACCAGGGTTTGGATGTTCCTGAAACCGTAGACGGCAGCAAACTGTAGCAGAGTTTCCCCGTCCCGCTCCAGAGTCACTTCCTGGAAGTCCCGGTTCCTTAAAAAAAAACAACAACATGGCACACAGGAGGAAAGTTTTAAAAGAAATTCAATTTCATATCCCAATTCAAAAGATATGACGATATGATAATAATGGTGTACCTTTAAAGTATTCACACTTATAATGACGCTGGACCAACATCATGATTAAAGCATTAAAGAATTTACATGGAGGCTACAGTATATTCCACCAGAATAAGTCTCACAGTGCCAGTGTGTCTCACCTGAGGGTCTTGTATGTGATCTCATGGACGTCCAGACCAAAGAGCTCTTTGGCAGCATGTTTGAAGATGTGTTCGAGAAAGCCTTCAGAACCTCGGCCCTCGTGTCTCACCAGCGCCACGTCTTCAGCCTCTCCCAGCCTGCAGTGACAGCATAGGCTACTCTGACAATGACTTCTTTAACAACTCAGTGAAAAATATACAAATGTAAGTTGGGGGAGGGGGGGACGGACAAAATACTCATTATCATCATCTGCAGTAGCAAAGTATTTTAATATATGAAGACCTGTGTCAGTTAAACTAATAAATTACTTGCAATAGTAATGTTATAGTCCAACACAAGTCTAAGCTGTATTGTACATATATTCAATCAAACAGTACCAATGAAACCGTACCAATCACAGCACCTGTAAACCGTATACCTGGCCTGTGTGAATATACATTAAGAGTCAAAATACTACGTAAACAATTTTGGTCAATAAAGTTGATACAGAAGGAAAGTGTAATTTATTTAATCAATAACTACACTATTTACAATATTGTTTCTGTTACTTATCTGCACTTGCTAACTGCATCCTTTTTTTCTCCGACCTGCCAAACAGCAGCACGACCAATGGCTTTATCTAGTTTGAAAAAATCCTGGTAGTCCTGGCTTGAACATGTTTAACTTTTGTCACACAAAAGATCACCAATAGGACGATAACTAGTCCAACTACTCACACATGGTCCAGTGGAAGTGAGTCCAGCTCCTCCACTGAAACCTTTCTCTGCTCCATCAGGTAATGGATCTCCCCTGAAACATAAAAAAAAGAAGAAAAAAAAGATTCACTGTAACATACTACACAATAATATTTGTCTTAGATGTGCTGGATTTGCGTGACCCTGTGTGTTATGTAGTGTGGTGTAAATGCACATTTGATTATGCATGTTTACTGTGGATCTCAAACTATCCTATAAAATACTAAATAACTGGTCATTTGAAAGCCACAACTAGCATATGGTTTTAATGTTTGCTAGGGTTGGGCCGATAGACAATGCCATCGTCCATCAGCAATAGCTGACAGATGGTCGAGCAGGGATCATGATTGTAAAAGCCCGCCCCCGGCAAAAAAATCTAAATTTTTCACATAATATCTTTATGTGAAAGCAGGTTTTAATCACCACGAACATTCTTATTACAAATTTTAAACATGCTTAGCTGGTCCGTGCTTTTAAAATTTCCACCGCGACTTGTAATGTCATAGGCTACCAAGTTTTTAACTAAGTGAACTGTGCGAGTGAATGCATGCACATATGATGACCGCTCCAGCTGTGTGGCTGAAGAACAGAAGCAGAATTCTTTGTTTAGCAGCAGATGCAGCTTCCCCACAGATAAAATCAAACATGGCGAGGAAGCACAACCTGATCACAAACGCTCACTGTGAGGTACATTGTGCAGACTACAGGGTGACACAAGAGTGGATTTTCACTCCAACACCGATAAAATATTGTTTTTCATACTGATCCACGATTCCTATCCTTCCTATGAAGAATAGCGAAATTGACTCCCACCCCGCGGGAATCCCACGGGAACCCTGCGAGCCACAGGATTCCGGAAAAAATGTCAGCCTCTAATCCTGACACAAACAGATGGGTCTCAACACAACAGAATAAGAGGAGATGCGTATCCTGTTGGCCTGGTCATGTTAATGTGTACGTCTGTATTTAGCTAGTTAGGTAGCGTCTGTGTTATGAGATCCACTACTATGTGAGACAAAGAAATTTGTAAGTGCTCTATGATGAGTGGAAGTTTAAGACAGTATTATGACGATATGTATTTGATGTTTCAAATGAAATATAAAATCAGTCCACAAGAGACTAAAACAATATTATTACAATTACAACAATATTACACTCCTGTGTAAGCCTGTAGCTGTATTTAACATAACCTAAATGTCAAAACAAACTCTAATAAACATTTGCAAATATTATTTGGAGCAGGGCAGGGTAAGATAAAGAGGACTGAACCTGAGGTGAGGACACAGTCCACATCTCTGGTCTCCAGCAGGCTGTTGTAAAACTCCTCTCTAACAGCCTCCAGCTTCTTATCGAAGCAGGGAGCCACCAACACATGGTAGACTTTCTCTGGACTCAGCTTCTGCTGGGAGGCAGGGCAAAAGAAAATACAACATAATAAGGCAGATTCTTATGAAACATTTTCTACAGGCTCAGAGTTCTTTTCACTAGACCTAAATAACAGAACATCCGTTATACCATTAACGCTTATGTGTTATGAATATTCCACTGAAATTGTTCAGATGAAACTAGTGTATCACCACCACTGGTCAGTTGGCTGTGACAGCAAAACCACAAGCGTGTCCCCTTTATTAAGCTAACATCTGGACAGGACAGAGTTAAGCTACTATACAACTCATAATACTGTAAATGATTCAAACCGAGGGTACAGCAAAGACGTGTTCTTTTTCTAAATGATGTTGGAGCCACACACTGGGTCTGCTGGATCACGTGATTAACTGATACTTGAATAATTTTAAATTTATCTTCAGATCACAATTGTGTTTCTACACAACAACTTACACAGCTCATTATATTTTAATTTGCTCCACCTTCTTATCCTGTTACCTCTGGCTTTTACTGATCCTGCCACTGTGTCAACAAACGTGTGTGTAGCCAATAATGTGTAGCGGTACCACCGACAAGCTAAATGCATTCGACTGCTGTGACATTAAACGCTCACCTGCTGTTTAGAGAAGTAGTCTTTGACCAGACAGCCCATGACCTGTTGGGGAGACCTGGCTGTGCAGATATGAGGGGTGACCAAGCTGCCCAGGACGCGCTCTGCATAGCGGATCCATCCTGTAAACACACACAAACGTTGTTAGAAAAAGGCTTGACTGCACTCTGGACTCATTGTTTTCATATATAGAAGAAAAACACACCACAAGATAACACACAGTCTAAAATAATCTATACAGACATACAACATATAACATATATAACAAGCTTTATACTGGACAACATTGTGCAAGTCCAATACCCTTTTTTAATGGTGACAAAGCCCTGGTGTAAATGTTTCGGATTTGCTAAAATTATTAGGGTTTCCACTACAGCTGGGCTGAACAAGCGTCAACAAGCAAGAATAGAGCTGAAATGATTGTTCAATTAATTGATTAGTTAATCAAGAGAAATCTGGAGAAATGTGACATTTTCAAATGATTGATCAGTTAGTAAAAAAAAAAAAAAAGGATCAACAGGTGAATTGATAATAACTAACTGAAAATAACTGTTAATTGCATCCCTAGTACAATAATTACTTAAACATTAGGGCAGATTCCTGTAAAGTCACCGATCCATACAAATCCAAACATTTCTAATAATCAATGTCCATGGAGTTGAGGAATGCCAGCGGCAATCCTATAAACGGAATGAATGGAAAACTGCATTTGTTCCTGAGAAGAGAGGCCAAGAAGGTCCTTAACTCTTGCTGTTCCTACAGTATCTCTGGGGAAGGGAGTGGTGAGAGAAGTGCTTTCTATCTTGCCCCAGCAGCACACCACTGCTATCTCTCCTCTAAAACAAGCTCCATTTTCCCCTTTTCAGCACTCGACATGCACAGTACAGCTACAAGCGTGAGAAGCCGCAGAAGAAAGAGGCAAAAAAAGCAACGTCAGGGTAGCGCATAGTTCAGTTGGCTAGAAAATCAGTCTGATGGGAGGGAGAGAAGCCAGTTTTACCTGGACAGGAGGAGGTGAACATGGGCAAGGCGTGGGAGTCGTGGTGCCTCCTGCGATACCGCTGAATAAACTCTTTCTGACTCTCTAAGATGCTGAAGCCTGCCGACAGAGTGGTGTCGAACACATACTGCACCCCTGCGGGAAAAAAAAAAAGACAGATGAGAACAGAGACAGAGGCACAGGGAGAGCGGGGGAGAATGTCAGCCATCCATGATAGATACAGATTAGTAGGTGGATTTTTCTACATAACAAAGTGGCAATTACATAACTCTCACTGTGGACATGTACACAATTAAATCCGTCACTTCACGGGGAAAAATATATACATTAAAGAGGACTTACACACCATGTAAAGATTTTAGAAGATATAAAAAGCGACATGTGAATCCCACACTCACCTAAACTCTTGAGGAAACCACAGAGTTTGTGGGCAGCCTCAGTGACGTCCAGCCCAAACTTGACAGCAAAGAAAGGCAGAGACTGTGGACATACCGACGCTACCAGCACCTTGTGCTTGGACACGTCACATTTCTGACGGGGACACAGAAACAATTGGGGGCAATGCAAGGTACTGCGCAACAACACGATTTCTCAGGCTTCAGATGCCGACTGGTTATGTATTGTACCTTATTGAGCGCCAGAACCCGCTCCACTTCCTCCAGGCTCTGCTGAGAGATCTTCAGGCTCTCCTCCTCTGACAGACAGCCATCGCAGGACAGGCAGGCACTCAGCAGCAACTGGGATCCTTCATGCACCTTAGGAGAAAGAAAGGAGTGCGTCATGTGGAGGGTTTTAAAACAAAGGTGTACTTTAGTATTGGACATCCACATTTGGCTCCACTACTCACAAGAGACAGATTTAATTAAAATTGAAGCAGCAGGGGTCGAGGGACTTTTAGTCACTGGATCCTACACATCCCATAATGCTACTCAATAACATATTATCTTAAACCTTCCTTGCCTGGTAAATGCCCACATGTTTTGAACTGCACACCTCCAGTTTGTAACAAAGTTTTCTGAGATAATCCTGTTTGGTTTTTTTTTAAACTTTAGACAACGGAAGACGTTCGTATACTGATTTTGACATACACAATAAGTGGAGAGCCTCTTTTATAAACAACCTGATGACGTCTCACTTTGCCACATCAATCGATAATAAACGAAACCGGTGAGTAAAGTGACTTTACCTGTCCATTGACTTCATCTTTCTCCTCCTGTGAGTTGGCACCATTCTCGCCCTGTTTCTTGTTGCACTGTGAGTGGGAGATCAATATTTAAATTGCTGATTGACAGCAAGAAAAAGCAAATTCACTGATACATAAGACACAGATCCAGAAATGTACCTGTTTGGTGCAGTTCTCACACTTCTCCTTGCGCTTTGCAATGTTGACCTCTGACATTTTCCCTGGCCGTTATCTGTAAATTGAAGGGGATACATATAGAAAACAGCACTTTTAACTTCCCAGTGTCGATCACTTCTTCCCTGCATGTCCCCTCTGAAGCACTGGCCTGATGACTGCAGCCTGCTGCTGTGTGTGGGTCTGTCAGCTCCACCCTCCTCTGACTACCTGTCCTATCACACGCTGCCTGCTTATCATAAACACAACAGCTCTGTAATGGTGGGAAACTGGCAGTGAGCACAAACTAGTATCCTGCCATTAAAATTTAAATGGCTCACGTTAATTATATACACAGATCCAACAAAAACAGCCCCAGAGGCCATTATGTCACAGTTTGTTCGCGCGAGGGGAAAAACAGACAAGTGTGGGCGGAAAGCTCATCAATCTTCGAAAACCCACATAATGGTATGAATACAAAGTCATTTCCCCATGAAGTAGAATTCGAAAACTGTGCTGAATATTTTACTAGCTCGTGATTATTTCTGGCTAGCTAAAAGCATCAATAATTTGTAACGCAATATGCCACGTTAACGTAAATTTGCTAACGTTAACGTAGGGAGGAATTTTATTTTAGTTAAATATGCGATTTTATTTCAGCTAACTATGCAATTAAAAAATATACTACTGCATTGCGCGCCCTTCTTTTGATGACGGCTAATTTAGTGAACGTGCTGGTTTAACAGTATGAAATACCCTGCGTTCACAGTGCAAGGTCGAGCCTTTAGGTAACTCACCGGACGGTTTCTATATCACTGCTGTGGCATGGGAAAACAGCAGCACGGACCCAGCACAGCAGGGGAAGTCCGCAGTTAGAAGTCAAGTCGTCTGTTGGTGGTGTCGCCACCACTTTTCGCTTGAGCCTGCGCGGTTATTTCATAACATAAGTTACAAACTAGTACTTTCAACGGCGTCGTGGCCTCTAGTATTCAAGCCAGTCAGGTCTATCTACATCCGAGTCCATTGTGCACCCCCGGTGAATCCACGACGCATGCGCAAACGGAGTGGCGATTTGCTCCGGAAGCTTTGACTTGACTTTTTCTCAAATAAATAAAAAAAAAAAAGTGGCTGGTGGATGTTTTAAAAAGAGGTAGAATATTCACATAATATGATGTGTGACAAACTCCCAGTCGGTCTGTAAGTGGCTCCTTTACCAAACACTGGAAGCTTTACTGAAGGGGTGGCCAGAGTTGATTGTTTGACAAGACGCAAGCAATTACAACCCTTTATTTTGAAGGCTGCGTGAAAGTGATCCCGTCCAATCAGAACAGGCCGATCCAGGAAGGAAGTGTCACCCATTCAGGACAGTTATTGCAAGAACATGGAAACAACTTCCTTATATTTCAGCGCATGTGTTTCCTTGTATGACTGCTCTTTTTGGTAAATTTGCACGGCGGGAATTTACAGAAAGAAAGAAGAGTTAAAGGTAAGTGCTATTTTGTAGTTCGTATCGTTGGTTGGAAAGATTGATGTGTGGGCAGTTCATATCCATCACATCCAATCTCAATCATCAGCAGGAGCATCTTCCTGGTCTTGTTGGGTTTTCAGATCGAATTAAAAAATCAGTTCACCCAAATTGCAAAAAAGACGATATACTTGATAGATTTCTCTTGTCTCTAGTGATATTCGACCAGGCAGATAGTTTGGGTTTTATGTGTTGAGGTTTTGAGGTATCCACCTCTTTCTCTCTGGCCGCACCCCAAAACAATGGATGTAACTGGACTTTCATTTGTGCTGCTCAGTGCAGTGAAAGGATAAAACAGAAATGGCAATGCAACAAGCTCAAATCTGAAATAATGAAGATCCTAAAACTAGATTTTAGACTCAGTCTTGAAGTGTTTCCTCAAGCCTCACTGGTAATGAAGCAGAACCCAAATTAAGGCAATGGAAGACATTTTGTGAAATGCCTCTTCAGGATGGGGCCTTTAGCTCAGGTAATAGAGTAATTAGTGTTTTCAGAAACTCCTGTTCTTTTGCTCAAATGTCTGCTGTTGAAAAGGATGATTGAAATAGCACAAACCTTTTAATGCACATTAAGCCTGGATATTTTAGGGTTGCTGGAGTTGTGGCCCCCGGGACAGTTGCCCAAGTGTTGCATGGTTGGTGGTCCTGCCTTAGGAAGACATGTTACTTGTGGTTAAATATAATTTTCAGTTGTCCGATCAGCACAAAGGTCCATTTACTGTCATTGTATTGGGAGGGCAGAAAACCAAAACTGTCTCCATGGCTAGATACCACTGGGGACAAGTAATAACATATATTTTTTGTGATTTGGGGAAACTGGCCCTTTAAGGTAGGGATCATGTAAAATAGGCTTTTATTATAAGTGATACTAGATTTCATATCCATGCCTCTATCCAGATGGTGTACATGACGGTAGAGGAGCAGAGCTTCACGCTGCTCCACCTGAAGAGATCCCCGGGCATCCGTTCCTGGTCTCTTCTTGTCGGTAAGTGTGTGTGTGCAAAGGTTCATACATTCTATATACTGACATATAAAATAAATCTCCTACACTGAGGTATCTCTCCTGTCCACTCAATACGTTCAAACTCGGTAATTAAATCTCCTTCATCTTTAATTTTAATTGCAGGTATAGCTTCTATTGGGTTGGCAGCTGCATACTACAGCTCAGGTACACAAACTGAAATGACACAATCTGTTTGTCAATTTGCAACCTTCGACTGACGTAACTTTCCACATTTGCCCACTGCAACTCGTGCCGCTTTCCCTTCTTTTCATTTCATGTGTTGTGTGGATCACGCAGACAGCGTCCTCTGGAAGCTTTTCTACGTGACTGGCTGCCTGTTTGTCGCCATGCAGAACATGGAGGAATGGGAGGAGGCTGTGTTTGACAAAACCAAGAACCTGATTGAGCTCAAGAGCTTCAGCTTGTACGCTGTAGTCCTGACGTTTTGGAGAAAGGGGCAAGAGAAAGGTCAGTAACACCGCCACAGAGTGGGTTACTCAGTATAGTAGCCAACACTAGTGGTTGGAATGCAAAATATTAGATCTTAAGTTTTGTCCCCACTTTTTCTCAGTTGTGCTGGATCTGACACAGCTGTGTGACATCTGCATCCAGGAAGAGAGGGTTCGCTATTTGGGGAAGGGCTACCTGCTGATGCTGCGGTTGGCTGCAGGCTTCTCCTACCCCCTGACTCAGAGTGCCACAATGGGGGCACGCAGGTAGGTATCTGTAGCTGATAGTCCCAACACATCAAAATTACAATCCTGTTTTCAGCAATACTAATTCACTGTGTATGCATTTTATAATTGCATGTCTACATAGACATTTTCATTACTGTTGAGATCTGCTTCTCCCACGTAAATCTTCAGCCCCTTTAAACTCGCTGGTTTTATAATCCCCAACTTTCCTGTTTTGGTTCACTCTCACTGCTCTCATTGGCCTTGTTTCCTGCAGCAGAGACTAGCTGGTGAACATAGTAGAGCATATAGCAACTAAAGAGCCAGATATTTTTCTCAGGAGTTGGTGGAGACCAAAACAGAGCTTAAAGAAGAGCCAATATTGGACTTAAATTTGTTGGGTGGCCAGAAACGTGTGTCAAAATGAATGCTAATGTTGTTTCTAATCTGCTACGTAATGTTTTCTAACTTATTCAGCATATCAACTTTATAAGGTGAAAAACTTTCAGTGTTTGCAGCTTGTTATGCTTCCCAACGTGCCCCAAAAAAATCAATTAATGTATATAAGTATACTATATTGTTAATTTATTTGATCTGTTTTATCTGTTACAGCATCAACTACTCTTTCTGTCATCCACAGACAAAAAGATTGTATTGTGAACAGTCATGAATGTATACACAGTTTTTTGCCCACAGATGTTATTGTCGACTATTAAATATAGTATTGTTGACTATTAAAGCCAGACTATAGTTGGATAGAAAAAAGCAAAACAAATATGCTTTTTAGAACTAACACAAGATCACACTCTGTCCCTATCACACCATATACTGTTAATGGTTTTGCCCAAGGATCAAAAACTTTTGGAAAGATGTACTTGACACATTATTATTATTATTATTATTATTACAAACAGTAAACACCAAAACGGTGTATTCATTGTTCTGCTCTCTGAGATTCCAAGGCTCAATAACACCAAGAAACAAATACTTTTTTATATTAATTGTCATTCCTTTTGATCCGTCTTTTACCGGTCAGTGATGTGGAGGCTGTGGCTGCATTGCTGAAGCGCTTCCTCGGGCTGGAGGAGCTGCAGCAACGCAGGCAGCGAGAGGAAGAGGCCGAGTACGGAGAGGAGGAGGAGGATTCTTTGGACAACGGCAGTGATTCAGAGGATGAAGCAGACAAACTCTGATCTGTCTGGGTCTCGCAACGTTGCTGTTACTTTGGGAGGATTGAATTAGGGGCATTATGACATCACTAAAGCAATGCATTATAATGCATCATTACGTTATACTGTCAACATGTGCATGTAACACCAATGATATAGCCTCTTTCAGTGTCTCCACACAGACCTCCTTCCTTGTATTGGCCTTGGGAAGCTATAGTAAAAACATTTTTTATTGAATTTCCATGTGAACTGGGTTGGAAAGATCCATCCAATTAAATGTTTTGTCAAAGAAATGTTTCAGTTTAGTCAAAGTTTTCTAAAACAGCTCCAGGAATTATGGAAAAAGACACTTAATCTTTTGTACTGTAGCTTTCTGTAAATTACAATTTTACCTTTTAAAAAAACAAAAAAACAAAAAAAAACAACTAATTACTATTTGAGAATACACTCGAGATTACAGATGTACCGTGCCTTCCTACTGAACTCTAATAAGTGTTTGTGTGTAAGTCGATGGAAAGTGCTTTGCCCACCACTTTCTGGACCACCTAGTCGATAATTACCATTTGCATGTTTATTCATACCCAGACCGCAGTCCGGATGAATGGATGTGCAAACTGTAATCAAGCATGAGGGATTTTCAGGGCTCAATCAAGAGTCAATTGTGTGTGAAATTCTTTGGCCCTCTGCTGTTCTGTCTTATAACCTATATTTTATTTTTGTGAACCAAAGACTATACTCAGGCAAACGATGTACGCATGGTGAATGTCAGTAAGTTCTGTTTTGCAAGAAAGAATTTTGAGAGATTTTTTTTTGTTGTTGATTTTATTGTCTTTGTTTACTTTGATACATTTGGAGTGGTTTAATTATAAAGTTGTTTTATAAACCCAAAGTCCTCTTTGAATATTTCCATTTTCTTGCCAAAATTAGTGCAATTTACAAGCGCCAGATTTGCTCTTGTGTAAGTGTGAATTTACGCATTAAAATCACTCCTGGTAATTTCAGCGCTAGTTGCAAAAAAATTAAGAGACCAGTATCGTAATTCATCAAAAAAGCTGTTTGATTCTGAGCTGGCAAAATATTTTATGGCACCATCTCCTTCACACAGGCTCTGATGTCCTCTGTTATCTTCTGTAAAGGAGCCATTACTGGGCTGACGTGTTCCTCTATCCACTCCTGGGCTGTTGAATTTGGGTAAAGATGCACCATCTCTTTTCTCACGGCCTCCACCTTCTCTTGTAATGTAGTCAAATACCTGAGGAGACCAAATCAGATGGGGTTTTTGTTATCGGCTAGCCAGAGTTCTTAACATATTTCAGAAAAGCAATACAGTGTGCAGAGAGTGTAGCTGTAATATAACAAATTATTCTCACGCTGATGCTTGGCTGTGAATCTGCATGGTGATCAGAGGGGTTACCATCTTCCTCTTTCGGTGGTAGGGGCTGAACCATCCTCTTACAAACCTACAGCAGCACAGGCATGCAGTTATTCAGCTGAAGTTAAAGGTTTTTCTATATTTGTCTGCAAAGGTTTAAAGAATGGTTTTACATTTTAGGAAACGGGCTTATTTGCTTTCTTCATTCTGAGAATTAGATAAGAAGAAGATCGACACCACTTTCATTTGTGGACGCTAAATACGAAGGTACAGCCAGCAGACTGGTTAGCTTGGCTTAGCACACAGAGTGGAAGCAGGGGGAACAGTCCAAAGGTAACAAAATCTTTCTACCAGCAACACGTTATAACTTTTAATCTGTACCAAAACGAATTAAAAAACTGATTTAAAACAATTGTAACAATTACAACTTGCTGGACTATTTCTTGGACACATGCCATGACATCCTGGGATCTCTGCTGGAAGTCTCTGCGCCTGGCTGTTCTCCAAGAGTTAGTTAAAGCATGCAACTCCCAGCATTTCCCAAAATGTATTGGAAAGATAATTATTAAGAGTTCATATATACTGCTTAAAAATAACCAATTACTGTGTGATAAGGGCATGTCAAAGACTAGCCATTTACCCAATTATCAGCCTTTATACTAAGCTAGACTAATGCCGTATTCTAAAATCCTCCCATCATCATCATGTCAAACTTCTTTCTAAGGCAGATGAGACACTGGAAATGAAATCTTGTGATCACAGCCCAGAACTCACATGTCGTTCTCAAACATTCGAATGTCCTCTGAGTTCAGCAGTGAATTAAGCTCCACAGTTAACTCAGCCAGCCTCCTTCCTGGGAACAGCGATTCGTCTGCAGAAGTCCTGAAGGCAACATGGAACACAATGCTGTTAACCTGAAGATGCATACATGTATGACCGTGTAGTGTAGTTCATAAAACAGTGCCAGACCTCACCTCGCCATGGCCTCTACCTCCACTGAGGAAATACCCAGCATCTCAGTTACTTTGCTTTGAGCCTCAGCACTGAGCTCTCCATGGACGAGTGTCTGGAGACAGGCTGCTAGTGATGGAAGAGCCACAGACATCAGCTCACACAGCACTGACAGGTGGTCATACCTGACAGTGGGAAAATAATGGCCCATGTAAAAAGCTCTTTGTTAATCAGTGCATGGACATGATGTTGGAAAAACTGTGACATCACATGCTTTCTGGCGATTTCAGTCCTTTAGACCCTAACAAGTGTTGGCTGCTTTATTCTACATAAAAACTGGTATGTGTTGTGCTTCACATTCGTACAGTTCAGAGATGCAGAGGTGGAAGAAGCACTTTATCTTTTACTTAAGTAAAATACTACAATACATTGCAATACCACAGTCTGTAGAAGCGTATAGTGGACTAATTTCAAATGATCAAAATACAAAAATGAAAATGTAATCCCACAATAAGATTATCATTTTCCACATATGTATGTGTTATTTAGGTAAAAATTTAAATTAAAATTCAATCATCCAATTTTCATTTTAATTGCGTGGGCATTCTAGGACCATGTTAAAATGAAAATGGAAACAGCATTTGACATTTCATTTTCAAAGGCTTAACCCGCTCTAAAGTGAACTTTATTCAAATGCAATGAGTGAAACAGCCCCCAGTCTATTGCATTTACATGTCCATGTCCTCATGGTCCTTTTAGGTCAAAAATGAAATTAAAATGCCATTTTCTAACTATGTGAAAATGAGAACAGCATTTGACATTTCATTTTCAAAGACTTACTCTGATTTATAGTGGACTTTATTCAAATGCAATGAGTGAAACAGCGCCCCCAGTCTATTGCATTTACATTTACAAGCAGCTGCAAATGAAAATGCAATCTGTCAGTTCTCTCATCAAGGCAGGTCCTCAGTTAAGACGTCACTTCCTCTTCAGTTGGAAGGCCACTTCAGTTTCTCATGGTTCAGTTGTGTATCTACCATTACACAACACTAGGCTGTAACTTCACAACCAAATGAAATCTATCGACCGAACAGCTCAAGGGTGGATCTACACCGGCTTCTAACTCAGAACCTGTAAGTTTAGCCATTTTTATGTTGCTTAACTAAAGCTGTCAGATAACTGTAGTGAAATTAAAAGTACAATAGTGAATCCCTCTGAATTGTAGTGGACTACAAGTATAAAGTAGCAGTAAAAGGAAACAAGTAATCAAGTACAATCAAGTACCACAAAATTGTACTTAAGTACAGTCCTTGAGAAAATGTACTTAGTTACTTTCCATCACTGCACATATGGTGCTATCCATGGTTTAAACAGAAAGCATTATTCATTTCTACCAACCACATACACAGTCCTGGATCACCCAGTCATAAGCCTGGTCCTCTACTCCAGCCTCTAGGCTTCCACCACCTCCACAGTGCCAACAAAGAAGAAAATGAGAAATTCCTCTAATACTTACCTTTGCCAGCCTGTGAGGGCGATGCCCTGTAGGTTTATACCAGCAGATAAAGAAGCAGCCACCTTCAGCCACTGCAGGTGATTATCCACATGCCTCTGTGTGCTGGGCACACAGGTGTAAACGTTGGTGGAGCCTTTGAAGGAGCTCGCTGCCCACAGGTCTGACATACCGGCACTGCAGTACTTCTCCAGCAGAGACACTGGACAACACATTTAGGGAACAAATGTGACAACTAGCAAAGCTCTGAGCATGTTGCAGACTGTTTGATAATAATTTAATAATAATAGTATTATTAATAATCAAATTATCGACATGCTAATTTAAAGCTGTGGGCAGTTTACTGTACAGTGCCAGGGCAGTGCCAACAGGGTAAACTGGTACCTCTCCAGCTACAAGTCCACAGTCAATATGGCCCAGACTGGACTTGAACTGGTCCCCACTGACTGAGCTACTGCCCCACCTCCTAATGTATAAGAGCCCAATGTTCACATATCCATGGTATACAGTTCCTACCAGTTTTGTCCACATCCAGATTAGGGGTGTAGTCCCACAACATGGGCTGGACGAGTCCCACTAGACCGCTATCTGTCCCATGGATAATAAAAGAAAAAAAGGACTGATGAACGGTAAAATCAAGAGACAGATTTGTTTGTCAGATAGTGTTTGGTAGCTAAATCTGTAATAATGCATCATATTGTATTTTGTGTTTTCTAAGTTAATTCCTCATTTGTAAAATAACTAGTAACAACATGTGTCAGATAAATGTAGTACTGTAAAAAGTAATTTATTTCTCTAAAATGTAGTTGAGCAGAAATATAAAGCAGAATAAAATGGAACAACTGCAAAAAGTACTAGTCCCTTAAAAAGTAAACGTACCCAGCTAAATTCCACTGCACACACGTTATACTGCATCAAATCCTAAATACCTGCTCCTGATGATGGTTCTAAATTAAATCTGAAAGTGTCAAAACAGCAACAACAATGCCTCTGTCCTTCTTGAGTAACTTGTTATATGTTTGAAATATCAGTGATCTCTTGGGTTTAGTGGGCGCCATCTCTATTTCTTCCTCACCTTTTAGTGTGTCCTGGCTCATGCTTCTCATCATATCATCCCACATTATGATGGTCATGTGAGGCCACGTCGCCTTGATGGCCTTGGCCACCTTGGTCACATGACTCAGGAAAAGCTGCTCCACTGTGCGTCCTGGTAAGTCCAACCACTGTTTGGACTCCTCCCCCTCGCCGAGGATGTACACCTTAAAGAAATAGGGAACAACAGAATTGACTATACTTTCTACCATAACTACTTAATTTTTAACAAAAGAAGAAAACAGTCCTTACCTCATCTGCTCCAATGTGCAGTGTGTTCAGGCCGGGATGCAGCTTCACCACCTGCCTCAGCATCTCCATCACCAGCCTCACCCCCTCTTCTCTGTGGGGATTCAGGGTACCCACGCAATATGGCACCTCTCTCAGGCTCCACATGGGCCGATGCTTCAGCACAAACTATGATAGTGAAGGGACAGATGCGGGTCATTGAGACAGTAAAAACAGGGACAAACACAGACACTAAACACAATTTGTTGCCATCACAAACAGTTATAAACAGGAGAGCAGGGTGTTTGCCTCACCTCCATGTGACCAAATGTCTGAACAAGCGGGATCACCTCCATGCCCTTAGATTTGGCAAACTCCTGCATAGACAGTAACTCCTCTCGGCTGCAAACAGGCACAATTTATTGAAAGTATTTTATGGGACAACAGGCACACAAAGTGTTATCTCTATCCTACACAGGAAGGGTTATAATTTTATAACAGGTTCTTACAGCAGTATAAGGCAGATAAAAAACAATCGCACCCAGCCCATAAATCAGGAATGGGATAATCATTGTCCGGTGTTTACGTCCCAAACTGCACCTGTAAGCAGGCTGTGCTGTGGCCTGCAGCAGCTTCAGCTCCCCCTCATAAGGAAACATGTCCTCGTACTCCACCAACAGGCCATCGACTCCCAGCTGAGAGAACAGCTCGATCAGCTAAGGGGATGAAACACACATTAGTGGACAGCAAACGTGATTAGCCATGTAATTACTGTATGAGCTGCAGCAGTTCACAGAGGACAATGCTGTGCTCTTACCTTGTGAAGGTATTCTACCCTTGGGGGTGCACCTTTCAAATCCAGGTGAACTAGTTTCTTTCCTTTAGGCCAAGGTGGACACGTCATTCTGCCTGTTACAGACTGCAGGGATGAACCGCAGAGATGAACAGAGCGTTAACATTAAGAACAGTAGACTAGTGGGTGTGTTTATTTTTGTGAATGAACATTGGATCAGTTGTCTGACTTACCAGGACCGCAGAGCTCAAGCAAGAACCAGAGATGGGACGTTAGCGGTGAATGACACTGCACGGCGGATGTTGTTGTGAGGTAGATCACTTTTTCTGCACATGAAACGCCTCTGTGTGCCGCTTTCCGTAGTTTTAATGCAGTACGTAATGCAGGTAATCGATTAGTTTAATCTTTAGACAAATGGATGGAAGAATACGTGCTACATTATGCACAAGTTCAACATCTGTCACGCTTAGGACAGAGTATCAAACACAGGATTAGCATACAGCTGTACAATTTCCTGTTTTTGCAGCTGTGCGTTGTAGTCGAACTCAATTGGACGTGGACGTGGTCCAATAACAACGTTGCTTTCCTGACGGAGAGCCAATGGGTCGGCGGATACGAGTCGACCAGGAAGTGGAGAGCGATCAGGTGGCGGTGCGAGTAGTTGGCGGGGTGTACGTTATGTGTAGGCAAGAATAACCGTGTGTGCGTGACAGTATTTTGTAAATGCTACGTATTAGACGCTTTGAGTCGAAATGGCGCTGCTGCGACTGAGAAATCCGCAGGGTTCAAATGCCACTGAAATAGAGAAGAAAATTAAAAGGTGAGTGAATTAAACGATGCTGATGTCCTGGCAGTGCGACGCTGGACAGGGTTAAAGGAGAGGGTGTGCCAGCCAGGTACTGTCACCATGCAGCACGAGCACACTTCAACCAGGACCTCGCTGAAGTCATTATGTTAATGTCGTCTTCAGAGAGAAGTAAAGTCACACTAATGCTTCATCTAATAGTGTAGCTTTTATTTACCACGTTATCACTGCAGGAGGACAAAAAAATGACGTGAGCATGAAAAAAAAAAAAAACTAAGAATACATAAATGAATAATAAGTAAATAGATAGATTAAATTAATCTAGAAATAGTAATTGAGTGAGTGAAATGTTGGTAATTAAACCAGATATGAATCCATAAATGTCTTCAGTTTCTTTCAAACTTTCTATAAATTTACATTGATTCATTTATTTCTACATTTATGCTTTAATTTATTTCTTTATTTCTGATGGTTGACTTCAGTCTGTTGTTTTAATCAATTAACAACATTATTCCGATTTAATGGACCAACTGTGAATTGCAGCCTTACAGTGGTGATTTCACATCAGGGGGTTGAGATGGTTAAATACCACAGCATGATGCCCTTTTCATCCTACTTTCATTTACAGAACACCAGACGGGTATTATTAGTTTTCCTAATAGTCTACTTTGTACCTTCTGTGAGAATGAAAGATTATTTTAATTCATGTCTTGTATAACTTGCCCCAGAAAGAAAAGATTGTCATGTCAGTCTATTCTAGTGATTGACCAAACAGGGCTGCAACATAATCCTGTGGGCAAATGTGCCCCATCATAGTACGTCCACTAAAGTGCTTGTTTTTGCCACTGGCTGGCTCGGGATTGTTTTAAGTGTCTGACAAGTTTGTGGAAAGGGTCCTTACAGAGACAGACCTTTTATTAAAGAGTAAAAACCCTATATCGATCTTGTCAAAGACACCACACTCCCTTGACAAAAAATTTAATTTTACCTTGCAGAACACGGCAATTGCAGAAGTCATCCAAACTACACAAAAAAGCTAAATGATCAAAGCAGCGGTAGACCAGAGATAAAAAATTATGACGAGAGTGATACAGTGACTGTTTCTGGTTAAACAAAAAGGATCTTACTCTTTAAAAAAGGTCTGTCTCTGTAAAAACAAGCACTTTAGTTGTAGTACTTTGATAGGGCGCAATTAAGGATTGCGTTGCAGCTCTGTCTTGCTCAAAACTGGAGAAATTTAAAAAAATGTTGTCCCAGTTTGTCACATAGGAACTAAAAACACTGGAAAATAGGGTACATGTTGAAGAATACCAAACTTACCCTTAAGTTTTTACAACTGACTAATAACTGGTAGTTTATTGTTTATTCCAAAACTAAAAGATTAGCATCACATCAATTTCTTATCCTGTTTGGATATTTTTTATCCAACACAAATAGGGGGATATATGTTTTGCATAACCAAATCACAATTTCAGGGGGTTTTCAAATTAGTTGAGCTACTCCACAGTCTTTCCACATATCCCCTGGCAACTGCAGAATAAGAGTGTTTAGAAATGAGAACAGGAACATTAAGAGCAATGTCTTCCCCAATTCTTGATTTTAGATAAGAGTGTAGAATGGACGGCACTGCAACAGCTAGTCAAATTCAGTTGATCGTCATCTGGTCCTTTTTTTCTGTCTCACTCAGAGGTAATGCGCTGCGGCAGGGATCTGCATGGAGGAGTTACAGGGGGCCTGCAGCCTTGGTGCTGGTCGCTCTGTCTGTGTTCGGGATGGCTATGTGGCTGTACGTGACCTCTCTGGACAGTGACGTCACAGAAACACTGGTCAGCCAGAGTGAGATGGTCGCTCCCCAGCCCAGAGTCTACACCGTCCAGTGCTCCGAAGACTATGACAGCTATAAACGCTATCCAGGTGAGACGCCGGTCCTTACACTGTACTGTGTCAGGCGATCAGCTGATAACTCTCTCTGCTGTGTAAACATGACCAGGGCGGGACGAAGCTTGATAAATAACCTGCTGATCCAGTGGCACGTTCCTGGTGTTGGATTCTGCTCTGCCTTTAAGTAGTTTCACATGATATAACAGTGAGTCAATTACAATATTTGAGAAGTTGGAAGTTTGTCTTACGCACCATCATACTTAATTTCTGTGAATTCCTATTTGCATTATAACAAACAGTAAAACTGGAACCTAAAGAAGACATAAAAGGCTAATTTGCTAAATAATGGAATTCTTTCAATCAACACTTTCAAAACTAAATTGAAAGACATTTCTTCTTACTCCTGAAACTGTGTGAAACAGTGTGGATTTAATCCACTAGATGGCAATATAGCACAAGCCTATGTGACCATAATATTTCTGCATTTGTACCCGAGGAATGCAAATTTGATCGATGGACCAACAGAAATAATTGGTTGCAACCAAGAGAGCAGTGTGTAAGAGCAAATTAAACTCATACAAGTTGGAAGAGAGAGATCTCATGTGCACTTCAGCTTCATACATACAGAGATGTTCACAGCTATGTACAGTCACTGCAGCAGAGCAGAGCCATTTGTTAACAAGCAAGTATGCCTCAAATCAACAAATTTGGGGAAAACGGCAGTTTTCAAATCAGGACTAAAGTAAAATAAGGTTCTGAAATAAAAACTCCTAAAAAACCAAGCACGGAAGTTTATTCTTCTCAGTAGATCCTGTGTCATGTGATGAGGTTAAAAAGAAATGACTAATTTAAAGATATCAGGGGAAATAACTATTATTATATACTATTTAAAATAGAAAACGAAATTGAACTTCTGAAATAGTATACAATAGGAAGTGAAATTATTTCTTTCAGTATATCTTTTCATTTCTTTTAAAACCCTATTTTTATACAGGACCTAAATAATTGAATCTGTCTGTGCAAGTAGCAAAATGCAAGTAGCAATGAATGTCTCTGCCAGATTCCTGTTGTTTGGACTTACTGAGAGTTTTTGAAATGGATCACCTCTTTAATGTTCTGGACAAAACTAATGACAATGAATATTAGTAAGTGCAGTAAGTTATGAGCTCATTATTGTTCATTCCACCAAATATTTTCTCAGTTGTTTTTTAAGTCATTTGGTCTATTCTATTCTATTAAGTCATAGAAACTAGAACCAAACAAAATGTACAACACAATTTCCCTAACCTAAAGGGAAGTCTTCAGATGTCTTGTTGTGTCCGAATAATAGTCCGTAGCCAGAAGATAGTAAGTTTACCTTTATTTGAGCAAATTGGCCACGGTCAGGTGGCTGATTGATGACAGAGGCAGCTTCCAGCTGGCCAATAAAATTGGCCTTTATTCACAGTTCATTCCAGTGTGCAGGAAATAAAATAATGAATAATACGGGAATATTCTGCTCAAGTATGTATTATCATATTGGAATCAAAGCACTCTTGATCCCCTACAACTCCAAGCCAAACTTATTTTAATGCAGACACTTCCTGCTTTATCTCCCCAGAAATTTGAAACCATTTCAAGACCATCCTTGGCTGCAAGCAAAGTACAAATTGGAGATTTGTCTTATTAAACGTGGGCTACTAGGAATTCAAATGGTGCATCTCCACTGTCTAAAGAAAACACAGCAGGGCTTTGATCAATAAATTCTAATTGCCAGGAGGTTGGAGGGAAGTCCTGAATTTTGTGGCAATAATGAGCAGAACTTCAATAAACTCCTTACCTTGCACTTTATTTATCAGCCAGTTTCTCTGATCTGGGGCCTCTATATCCAGAGGATACTGTACCAAAAATACTGTATTATTATTTACTCTCTCTCTCTCTCCATCTTTCCCTCCCAGGATGCACCCCTCAGAAGTGTGGCCGCGCTGTCACAGACAACATGGTGACGAGGCAGGAGGCTCAGGTCCTCAGGAGGTAAACACTGGGATACAAAGTGAAGCGTGACTGTCTCATCCCCTTCTCCCCTTGTTGGTTTTCCATTCACTGTCATCTGTCCCTGTAATGCAGCCGAATCATTTATAATGCTTTCTGTTTCTGACACGCAGGCTGGCTGAGAGAGGGCTGGCGTTGGCTGGGTCAGAGGGAGGAGTAAGTATATCGCCAAGTAAAATTGTTGGAATAGTTTCACAGGATTAATAGACCTGTTTGAGTTTGCTTGACTGATTTATCAAAAGCCATTTCCCACTACTCTTTTCTTCATATAATATTCATTTGCAAGGCAATGAATGAAAGAATGACCTTTCAGCCGGCCATTCATTACAGTACTTAATGAATATAAACTTGCAGGACCTGCATTATGTTCAGTAGTTACTGCTTCGTTCATTCATAGTGCATTGTCTCCATTATGGTGCATTCAAGAACACCCTGACATCCTAGAACTGATTTCTTGTTGTTAGCAAACCCCATTAAAAGACCAAAACCAACAATGAATGAATCCTATTAACAGGTACTGCGTGTGGTTTCCAAGCCGGGTCTTATTCCTCTGTGCATTAGAGCTCTATTGTTGTGGTGAATTCGTTACAACTTCCCTGTCTGTGGCACTCTGCCCCAAGCCACTTAGTTCCTACTGAAGACCTAAATCTTTTTTTGTAACAATCAGAATGTATCCAGTCACAAATATATGCAGAACCACATTTTTCATCTCCACTAAATAACATCACACACACAATTCAACACACAATTACATAACCACTCCCTCCCTGAATAGAGAGCAAAGGACAGAAACAATGCCTCTATGTTTGACATTACTACAATGTAGTTACTGAAGTCGGCCCTAGTCAGTTTCAGAGTTGTTAGATAGGCAGAAGGAAGTCTGACCTAGAGGCGTCCACTGCTTCGTGGATCTGTTGAAATTGCTATGTACATTTAACTCCTTATATTTTATTGCTGCATATTGTCCCACAGTATAGCAGTTCAGTTAATTCAAATTTAAACTGAGGTCTCTCATAATCCTTAGAAATAAAGCTATTTGGGCTAGCTTGGGCTAAATGGGCCGTGGAAGACTTCTTCTGAGAAAGGCAGAAGAAAAAAGAAAACAAACTAATCACACATGTACAACCACAATTGTTTGATTAACAAAGAAAGTGAAGTAATTTCCTGAAATAGCTGTTCACTGTAGTTTAAGCTAACATGGTTTGTATTGCATTTGTTAGACTATTTTCAGACACAGATACACTAATATGTGCTTGGTGCACTACCAGTGTTAGTAGGCATTTTCAGGAGTGTGTGTGTGTGTAATTCAAAATAAACTACAGTTTGTGTATTCATCTTAATGAAGGAACATGTCACCCAGAGCAACAGTGTCACACATCGATGGATTTAGACTAGGGCTGGGCACATTAACGCGTTATTATCACGTTGCCCAGATATTGCCACCTGTTTCAGCTTAGAACCCCCCCCCATAGACAAATACAAAACGCACCACATACTCAAACTCCCTGCTATAATGAACCTCCTCTGACACTAGAGGGCAGGCTGGCACAACAAGCAGAGCTCCAGCCACTCTGGCAGATCACATGTGGAGTCATATTCTTGTCCAGAGATGTCTTGATGTCCCTGGCATGCCCTACCTCCTGCTCCCCGTCCCCAGCAGCCTGGTCCTCGGCCTATAAATGAACTGTTTATGGAGTGTTAAGACACTTAGGTGAAGGGAGGGGAAGCAGCAGGAGGGCGACTGTGAAAATGACCTAATTACTGGCTTGTGAAAAACAACTTCCAAAGGAGTTGACAAGCAAAAACAAGTAAAGGGCAGAGGTAACCCTTGATACAGTGACTTATCTTTGACACTAATTCCTGTTGTTCTTTTGACCCCTGCAGGCTTCCATACTGGACCTGCACTCTGGAGCGTTGTCGATGGGAAAACAGTTTGTCAACATCTACAGGTGGGAAAGTACAGCTTGTCTTTATTTGTTCTATTTTGGTGCCTGCAGGGATGACTTCCTGCATAATATGTAACATTTGCAGAAATATATCCACCAAAATATGAACCGGGTCATCAGTCTTACTAATGCCAGTCCTTGCGAGCCTTCTTCTTCAGGTCCAGGGACCAATGCAACCCTCATTTTTCACTGCCAGCAGAACCCAGTTTTATTTGGATGATCAGCTCCTCTCCATCCTCCTCCTATACCACCTCCCTTCATTCATTTCTCCCTCAGACTCCTGCCTTCTCTCTGCCGTCTCACTGGGCAGGTGGTTGACACAGGATCCTTAGGGACCATCTGAGTGATTTTAATCAGGAAGTGATGACGAGAGCACTCCCACGCTGCTTCCCACCGTTCACCCCCGCTGGGGACTTCCTCTGGGAAGCAGTCAGATGTTAATTCTCTGCTGAGTCTGAATGGATGAGTGGCACACCTGTCTGGGTATTAGTGCACTGTGCCGTGCTGTGAAACATAAATTTATGCTAACGGTTCCCTTCTTGTCTGCTCTCTATCCCCCCCCTCTGCTGTGTCTGTCTGCTCGCGTGTCTCTGATTGGCTTTGTCTGCGTACCGTACTTTGGCTGCAGGTATTTTGGGGATCAGATCAGAGACGTGTTCACACAAGAGGACTTCCAGCTTTATAGGTGACTGAGGAACTTTTATTAAAAATCAGCCGCGCATTTATTGCACATTCTTAGAGTTTTGCTCCAAAATGAGATACCTGACATTTTTTGAAAAGTGAAATTCTGTGCATTCAAATGATGATACACAATAGTAGCAAACATTATTATATATTATATTCTCATGATGTCTTTGGTAGCATTCTTTTATGATTGATGAAGTGTATATAGTAGTATGTAGTGTATAGTTTAATAGATGTGTATTTATTTGTATTTGTATGTATTTTTATGCCCATTGTGTATATGTACACTTCTGGGATAATGAATACAAAAACGTCATCATCACCCAAATGAAAAGACATATTATATATATATATATATTATATTTAGCATTTGAAGTCTGAAAGTGTTTTTAAAGATATCAGTCCTCATATGCTGATGAGCTGCAGCTGACCTCCTCTTGACGAGTGTTGCCCAAAGTAGCTCTCTGAATCACGTTCATAAATCATACGTCCTTAAGTAATTAAGTCAGATCTTTCACTCTGACATGTTGTGTCTGTTTTTCAACGTTAAGAGATGTACGTGGGCGAATCCAGGCAGTTATTGCCGAGACGTTTGGTTTGGACCCGTCTCTCATGTACCTCACCAAGCCCACCTTCTTCTCCAGAATCAACAGCACGGCAGCCAAGACCCAACACGACGAGTACTGGCACCCGCACATAGATAAGGTAACGCACAAAAACAGACCGCGACTCCTTCAACCTCAGATAACTTTTAGAGAAGCACCAATGACAAGATGTCATCTGCTCCCGTTAAATGGGCTG
>NW_024041608.1:0-22452 GCF_014851395.1 Micropterus salmoides | reverse complement strand
TTTTTTGTTATGGTTAAAAAGAGCAAGAGAGACTGAGAAATCTCCACAGACTCCCTGGAATGATGCTAACTGGCATGTCATTAACACCATGTTGCTCACCTTCTTCACTGGGACAGGAATGGCTACAGTTATGGGGAGACTGGGGTGCTGCTGACTCATCTGTTGTTAAGTCTGCTAAAAGGGGCAGGGACAATGATTATATGAAATTCTTGCTTAACGTTTCCCTGCACTGATTAAATGTTGATGAAATGTAGGTTAACACTAGTCTCCAGCTAGCTTATTTCACTGTGGTTACAGGTTACTCACAGACTAAAGGCCGCACACCTTTCTTGCTGAAAAACTGGGTTACAGTTTGACATCCTTTCCTTTGTCTTTCCTCTCTCTCTTTCTCTCTTTCCTTTTTTAAAAACCAGATTTTGGTTTACTAAGCAACACTTTCACTGTATTTCTGGCGCATCTACTTTCTGCAACTAAACACCGTCACTGATTAGTGCACTAAGGCAGGACCAAACCATTTCATGCAGATACAGGGGGGTGGTCGGTCAATATGGATGTTTACTTTTTGGTCAATGGGGATATTAACTTTATTGCCCAAAACAAGTAAAAACAAGAGATCATTCATTTTACCATTATATTTGAAATTCTCAACGATGATGGTTTAATAATGTATAATATAATATAATTTTATATTAGTTTTTACCTATTTTTTGGGGCCCCTGTCAGTCAGGGGTCCTTGGAATTGTCCTAACTTTTCCTCCCTATATGACGCCCCTGTCTGTTGCACTCAGCCCCAAGCACCATTTATCCCTTCTGAAGGTGCAGATTCTGTATTTATCGGTGAATATTTTATTAGCAATGCTTGCTAGAAGGATGACTTCATTCTTAGTTTTTTTTTTTCATGGTTTGACAATGGGTTTCATTTGTTAACAATGTGAAAAATAAAGAACAATCTGACTTATCCTTTAAGCAAAGAACTTTACTGGAAACATGCATGTGGCTCTTTACAGCCTGTGAATTTAAATGTAGATTTTAATATGAGCATTATAATTTTACGATAGATAAATGGTTGTAGGTACTGCATTTTAGTACTGTTTTCTCAAGGTATGTACATTTTTTCCTTCTGATTCAGATATAATTTATATTATTATTTTGATATCCTGATTGCTTTCTGTGTTATTACTGAAGCACCATTTTGATCAAGGTTACCTGTATATGAGCTTCATCTGACTCATTATAAGCAATAACATTAGCCCCAATGAAAGGCTAGTAACCAAAAACTTGGCTTTATCATTAAATACTAGCATTGGACACAAGTGTGGAGAGTGCTCTTTTCTCCATATTTGATTCTTCGGTCTTCTAGAACCATAGCAGTCTGTCATGAGAGTGGTGATCTTCTCAAAAGTTGAAATTTTTTCTCTGCTAATGAGAGCAGGATAAAATCATGCAACTGTCATTCTGTGACCCGAATTTTAAAAGGGGGGGAGGGGGGGGGGTCTCAAACTGACTATTCAGAATCGGCGTGATTCTGAATAGCTCAACGCAAAACTGCCTTAATGACAATTAACTGTGTTCCTCTATGAGTTTGTGTCTCTAGAAGGGGCTCTGGCTCATCCAAACCAACTGTTCACAAAAACTTATCTTGAGGAACCGCAGTACTCTGGCGCCTGTGTAGCGAGTGTAGACCCTGGAAACAACCACAGTGTTACAACACACCTGGAGCCCATCCCAGGGACAGAGAGACAGAGAATGAGAGACAGACAGACAGGGACGAATGGATGAGACTGTAACCTCAAAGCCTTTGACAGCACCCCAGCTCTCACTGCAGCTCTTCTTACTTTGTAAATTAATTTTACAACTGGATTCATTGCTTCATGGTTCATGACTGTCAACATCAAACTGCCAATCTGCATAGATCGGCTCGATATGTGTTGTCATGTATAGTTCACATTCTAAAGCAAAATACTATTTAGCCAGGCACAAAATGTGACACATAAACTTTTAAAGTATTTTACTGTGGTTGTTTACTGTAGCAGAAATCTGAAGAAATTGTTACTTGTGATGACTTTGCATGTCTTACTGTATAACTTAAGCACCATTCACAGCACCAGGCCCTTAGCCAATGGCCTTTAGCCCACTTAAGGGTGTAGAGGACAAAAGTATGTAAATCTGATGAGCTCAAATATGCAGTTTCTGCGAGGGAACACTTAAGCTGCCAAAGGGAAACTACTGCATTTTACTGTACAGTATTCAGCTGAGTTGGACAGCAGAAATCAGTGATGAATGTTTTACATTAAGGTAATAAAGTGGACTGGACGAAACCTCACTGGATCAATAGAGCAGTCCAGCTTGCCAAGCCACGTCACTAACCGCATATTAATTCTGGCAGTAGCCGCCGAGCCACATTCTGATCGGGATGGTTTCTAGAGGAGTGTTTACCAAAACAAGACTTCCAGCTCTGCTTAAGTGGTTTCACAGAGCTATCCAGTGACGTAGGAAACCTCGACATATTACTGACTTTATGTACGCATGTAGAAATGTGAGGTCATGTCAGTCTTGTAAGTGTACTTTCTCACCAGAATGTGCTATGCTGTGGACAGATTCCCAAAGAAAATTAAAGCCTGGTCCTGCAATGGATCAAAAGCAAAACTGTTCTGCAATAACTCTGCTACAAACAATAAGAGTGTGAAAGGTTTTTGACTGAAAGACTTGAATGTATTAAACACAATTTTATTCTGACAATAGAAATTGCACTAAAAGTCCAGCTCTTCATAAAAGTATTAAAATCAAGGCTAAGATTTCCCACAAACTTAAATAAACCTCAGTACATTATGGACTCTTTACCATCAGCAGTGTATTGAATATCAACCATACATTCTTCCACCTTCCTCCACTCCTGATATCTCATTCTTCTCACTCCAAATATAAGACATGTGTCAAAATGTTCCTCTCCTAATTGACCTCTAATCACATTTGCTGAATACACAGACGTCTGGGGGGTCTGCTGGACTTATCTCTCCTGAGGGTGTCATGTTTGCTCTGTCCTTTCCCTCTGGTATGGTCTCAATCACATAAGTGCATCATACTGTCTGTATATGTTTTCCGTGAGCCTCTATTTTTGACATCACAGAAATCCAGCAAAGAACTTGCTTTTTTAATATTTCCTCAACTCTTTTCCTATAAAATAAACAAGGAAAGAGCATTATAGTTAAAGAGATCCATTTGGGATAAGTAACGTAAAGATTTAAGGCACAAGGATGGTGGTGCAAATGTGAAAATATTTAAATGAGAAAGACTTTTGAGATTAAATCTATGTGTCTAGAGCAATAGGCTGAAGATGATGGAGGTGAAAGTTCACGCTGATACTTATTATTGGTTCATTAAGATGTATGATGACCCCTGACCTCTCCAAAATCTAAACCACGTGTGGCCAAAAGAGGACACTAATAAAACTCGGAGTGTTCATACAATCCTGTATTTGTACAATGGCTAATCAGTTAAAGTTGCCTGAAACCACCATCTTTGTCCATTTGTTTCTCTTGCTATTATCTTACAGTATTTGTCACCAGGCTCACAGAGGCTTTAAGCTCAAGATCTTTCTTTTCCAGGCGTGAAATATCATTTTAAACAGCAACATATTTAAATGTGCTGATGAAACAGCTAGTGTAAAAATACAGTAAGTAATTGGAAGGAACACATTGCAAAAGTCTTGGCGAGTCCACATTGTAAACCATTGAACCATGGTAAAGTTACATGCAATTATTTTAAGTTGATTGATTCCAGTTTAAACACTTAAAGGCTAGATGTTAATTGGATTTTTTATTAAGTTTTTGGTCAAAACAATGAATCTAAATGAATGAGCAGCTATGTGGATTTACACTGACTTTTTAAACTCCACACAATGTATAGCAGACTGTCAAAAGCAAATAAGGAATAAATGTAAGAGTTAAAGCTATATTACCCTATTCACTTTTTCGTACTCACACAGGCAAACTGAATCATTGGCTTCAACTTTCGCCTCTGCTGCATCTCTGACATTAGAGCTCAGTAAACCATTGAGAAGAATTTGGCAGGCTAGATCTGGCTCTAATTAGGAACTCTGTAAGTGCAGTTTGGAACAGAGAGACACAGAGAAAAGTTGGGAAAGGGGGGTTCAATTTTGCAATCAGATAGTCACATTTCCTAAGTTTTCTTTATTAATAAAACTCTTGATGTGTCTTTATGCATGTAGTTCCACATGATATTCCACTCATATCCATCAGTGCTCCCCCTTCCCAAAAAAAGATTTAAAATGCAAATATATTCATGTTCATGAAAAGTGACAGAGGTATTTTTCCCACCACATGAGGATTATGTGGAGGAAACAGCCAGTGGTTTTCACATCGAACTAACGTGGTGGAAAGTTGTGGTTGGGCTGGTGGATGGTTGGATATGGCCTTAAACTCTGGTGACCTGGGTTTAATTCCCAGCTTATACCAAGGACTTTTCTATAGTGTAAGTGAAAGGTTTTTCTTTTTAGGAAACATATTTCTTATTTAACAATTTT
The DNA here is from genome assembly GCF_014851395.1 of Micropterus salmoides. Taxonomy (NCBI): domain Eukaryota; kingdom Metazoa; phylum Chordata; class Actinopteri; order Centrarchiformes; family Centrarchidae; genus Micropterus; species Micropterus salmoides. The sequence continues at coordinate 17,909 of NW_024041608.1, read as the reverse complement.
CAAAACCTATAACTGTAGTTTCTCAATTTAACCATAAGCTGAACCAAACTGCTGTATATGCCAAACCATAATCCTTTTCTTAAGCATAACACTGCGTCTAGCTTTTGGAAAGTAATCCTTACATGATTTATGTCGACAACATGCAATCTAAATTCAAGATTTGTGCTCATTTGACTTTGTTGGATCACTGGCATATTATTAGTACATTACACTACTTTACTGTATGTTTGCTAAAAATTTATTCCCCAATTACCAAACCCGAGTATGATGACAACATATTGATGTTTTATTCTGTTATTGTATTATCAGCTGAACAAATAAGTTATATTATTATTAATCATGTTGAATCCAGGACATCCAACATAAGTAACATATCACTAAAACTTTAGCCAGTTCTATCACAGGGTGAATGTTAATAGTATTAGTAGAGAGAGAGAGAGAGAGATTGTTTCATGCACTTTATCTTTTTTAAGCTCTACAGAGTTGGTAGCATGGCTGCAGACTCTTAGTCTAGTTCATTTAATTGTCCTAAAGGAAAACCTGGATACCTTCAGAAGCAGACACTGTAAACTCTTCTTGGTGTTTACAGTCAGAAAAGGGGTAATAGTGCTAACACAGGAAGGTATGTCTAGAATATCAGCTACAATGACATTAAGACCAATGTAAACACATTTACTGAATATGTTTAACATGCACATTTTGTAATTAATTAATTACACACAAAATGAATTAATGTGGTTGTAAGTACATTTTGGGGTCACATATAAAATACACACAAAAAGAATATTAATGATTCAATAGCAGCAATAAAAGTGCCTGTTTGCCTGCTGTATTAAGAATCACAACACACAGTTTTTCTGTTAACAATAAATGCTACTGTAATTTATGAGGTAGTGCGACAGTTCAACAAAATCCTCACACACAATGTCAGTATGTTCTCTGATATAGATGTATTACTTTGTTGTTGCTGTTTCCTCCACTTTCCTGGGACACATTTTTTTTGCTGTTTTTTATTTTTAAAATAAAAAGCCCAGAATGGCAATAAGTTGAAGATGAGTCGATAGATTCAGGCCAGGGAAGAAAAGCAGCTCAATGCTTGAGTAAACACACGTTTCACATAATGATAGCAGGGGCTCACAATGAGATCAGACCATTTCATTAGCCTGCCACGGTTACACAAGCTACAGAATACACACATTCACACAAACTCACAACTACACAGACATGCATAAACATGTATAAATCAAGATATTATGGAAGTTGGCATTGTTATGCCCAAATGTACTTGTGTAATTGACCTTTAAATATTATATTGGACAATACTGTGCTGCCAGGTATAACACTAATTATAATTAATAATAGCAGAACATTATGGATTGAGTAATACTGTAGTCAGCATTATCTCACAATATGTTTAGGATTGCTTTTGAAAACACTTTTACAGGATCACTGAGTTTACCCACAAACACTCTGCCTAAGTGAAGTTATGATTACTATAATGATATAATGTGCTAACCACCTCCAATTTTTCCCGACACAGAAAGATTGATGGTGGCCAGTCAGACCATTCCCTGAGGATTTCTTTGAAACCCTGCAACAATGTTGATATAACAAAGATTCATTATGACTTTTATAAAATAAGTTGTCCGGTAAGATTGTGAAAATGATTTATTGCCTTTTGGGGGGAACATTCCTAATTCCTAATAAGCTGCAATAATTTCAGAGCAATCCGCCTCATCTAAACCAGTTATACTACACAAGATGTAATGTCTTTTACTTGCTAAATGAATTAGCATTTCCAAACAATGATTTTCTCTAGGGGCTTTAACCACAGGAATTTGACAAACTCCTGCTATTAATTCTGGTCAAATACCAAACTCTAGACAGCACAAATATAATTGTAAGCCAATATAAAGTCTCAGCTGGGTTCGCAGTTGCATTGTTGTAATGTGCAGCGTCATTTTTGTTTATAGTACTTAATCCTTCGATGCCCGTGTGCTTTAAAAATTAAAGCTTTTAAATATTTTAAAGAAGCAGAGTATTCATCATGAGTGAGTATTCATTTCATTGGCTTTCTCAGGAGTCGTGTCAGATCAACATCATAATGTCAACAAGGAACTGAATTCCAGAAGGCCTCATATCCCGCACTGAATAAAAGATTTACAGTGTAAAATGCAGTGGTTCAATCCAAAAAACTGATTAAAAGCTGAAATTTCACAGCCAATCATCAGAGGAGTCAATCATTCTGTGATCATATGCCACTGTTGCCTCATCCAAGAGTTGATCTAACTCATCACAAGCTTTTAAATCAGCCCTCAGATCTACTAATTATTCACTGTTACTTTTGCTGTGGTTCACTGGCCTTAAAAATTGATCGAGTCTCTCCTGCTGAGTGAAACGTGGTTTCAATAAGAACACTGTAACGATTTGACAATCATCATGGTTGCCATTCGCCACATCTGAAATCAGCACATTCTTGGCTCGATGCGTCACCTTGAAGCAGCTCAGAGGAGCCATACCTCTTGTGAAATGAATGCATGCTCCTCTTATGATATTTCTTGCCAAGGTCAAAGGTTAAAAAGTCTCATCTGACATATAATACTTACATTGACCTGAGGCAATCACTTGAGATACTGTTTTGTTGTGAGTGAAAAGGAGCTTGATTTGTCGTCTGGCCAATGAAATGAGCTCATTAGTACCACATGAGGCAATATCTGGGATGTAATGAGCAACTGCAAAAGTTCTGATTGAGAAAGTCCTTTTTCGTCTACATACACACACGACTTGAAGCCCCTGAAAACTGGCTTTCAAAGTATTTATCTTATGTTATTAATAAATGTAACATTTAAAGTTAAAATACAGACAAAAGCATCCTTAGATATTATTGATTAAATGCAGCTTCTTCTGTTTCTAGCAAACATTAAAACTGGAGTAGGCAACATTGGAGAAACTAGGAAGAGACAGCTAGATTGTGAAAGTATCCCAACCCCTCCCTTCAGGCCTCCCTCCTCATTTTCATGAGCAATGAGTACACGGATTTCTTTAATTTTTGTGTCAGAATTTCACCAAATACGGCAAAAGTTAAGAATAAGTTAACACGTTAAAACAAGTTAAGAGTTTTGCACCCAAAAAGGAATCTGCTTCATCAGGACTGGCAACGTGAGCCAAACAACCCACCAGCTGTCTTCAGATTTTGATTAAAATGTTATTGCATCCTGATTGGTGAACGCAAGTATGTGACACTGTATTTTTCCTACTGAGTTCCGCCCACTTTAAATGGGCAAGGAGATCACAGTCAAAACAGCACAGATAGAAATCTCTCAAGTGAGACAACCAAAGTCTGGCAGCACATTATTTGTTCATGTAGGACCCCTTTGCTTGTAGTAAGAAGCCGATTGAGAGGATTCAGGTTTTAAGGGCCTTTAAGATTGAATCAAGATCACCCAGATCTTGATTTCTGACTTGCTTAGACAGTTGGCTATAGAAGTTGGTCTTCACTCTGTTGCACAGTCAGCAAGCAGCATTTATTCTCCTGAATCACACTAACTCTGTGATCCACCAAAAAATAATAACCTGTAGTTAATGCGCTTTGCATAAATATGGGAAGAACATTACATTCTCCATAAAGTACAATGCTATAAATACCCAAAATGCCAAATTGCAGAATGTGAAAAGACCGAAGAACTTTGAAATCACAACAAAGTTCAAGTCTCGGTCAACACACTTATACATATACATATACATGTGTGTACAAATCTTTTTAGGGGTTTTCTGTATGAAAAAAAGGGAGATGGACAGAATGAGATAAAGAGGAAGTAACAGACATTTTTACAAGGTGCCGTGAAGGGAGTTTTTAAGCTGTAGTATGCTTTTCATTGGACTGGTTCATTCATTGGTGCTAAAAATATACAGTGTATTTCTTTTTAATCCCCTGCCAGGTAATAAAACCCTAATTGATTATTGTGATAAAATGAAATAAACCTTCAGCTGGATTTTATGACTCCAAACTTCCTGCAGAGTTTGGTAAGCAGGCTAAGGGTGACTATCGGGGCAATGCTCTGTAGAATCACACTCAGAGAATGACCTCACATCAAACATAACACAGTGGTTGGCTTTTGTGTTGCCATTCTTTTATGACCATGGTTATTTCATTAAGCATAGCAGTGAGATATTTGGGATCGAAAGGAGCATTGAATAAAAACTGTTTTCTGTCTTGCTCAGTCAAGAATATCAATAACAATTTCATGCCTTGGGCTCCTATAGTGTGATACGTCCAGCATGTGTTTGCATGGCTTAGCACAAGGACTGGAGCTGCTCCCTTCGTGAATGGTGAAAAGCAGCGACTCCAGCTGTATTATTGCCATGTTATCTCATATATTCTCAGGTTATATGTTATTTATTTCTGTGGCTTTAAAGGCAGTTACAACATTGGATTTATTAAATAACCTTTTATGAATCCACCCAGCATCTCTGCAAAGCATCTCCAGCGACAGCAGGTGTTCCATGTCCATTTTGTAAATAACGTCAAACGGCATTCAGACTGCCATCTGCATACTACTAGCGACTGCTGTATGCAGGAAGTACTACATACTGTATACTGCCACTACCCATTACAAAATATAATGTTTAAGTTAAGCCTGCTGAGATAACTGTTGATATCACAAAGCCAGCAAAGTTAATAAAAAAAACTGATTATTAACCTTTGCAAGCTGTCAATAAGAAAACAACATGACATACATAGCTTAAATCTAATGTTGAGCAGTTGTATTCCTTCTTGTCCACTACTGACACATGGATGTTGCTGTCTGCCATTTCAACAATGAATGACTGTTGAGGCTGCCTGATTAAATACATTTTTTAAATAGATTTGTTTTTAATGCCAGTTGTGGCAGTTCTAGCGCTTTGCATTGTGGGACAAAGTATGTGAGACTGGTGTGATGCGTACTGGAGATTTCTTCTGAATCAGTACAACATTCTGGTATTTTTAGGATACTGAAGATTTAGCTTTTGTTTTGCATACTACACTTTGGCTAAATCAGTACACAATGCTAATATAGTAGACTGATTCTAATACAGCCTTTGAAATGGGAAACACTTAGCATATGAGATATGTTTTACACAGGCACTGGTTATACAGTACATGCACAAAATCCATCCATCCATCCATCCATCCATCGTCAACCGCTTATCCTGCGTACAGGGTCGCGGGGGGCTGGAGCCAATCCCAGCTGGCATCGGGCAAAACATGCACAAAATGATTATTCAAATTATTCAAACCTCTGAGCCAAACTTATGTTGGGTGGACTGAAAGCGTTAGTCTGTTAGTCGATTTCTTTATGTCAAGTTATGTTATGTTAAGACTTCACCTATAGACAAGCAATCAGTCTTAAAACATTTTCTTTTTCTGGAGACAATAACAGTTTCATTGCATGTCAAATTTGATCTAGAATTATTTAGTATATGTCCTGGAGAAAGAAAGAAGCAAAATTGCCATTGTAAACTACATGTCCAAATACCTAATCAAAGCATATGATTTTATTAAACCAATAAGCCTCAGTGACTTTCTACAGCTTGACAGTGATTAGAATCAGGCCAGAAAAGGGTGCAAACAAAGTCAAGGATATCCTCACCGCACCCTGCCTCAGCAGGCGAGCTGCCTGCTGCCTCATGCGCAATGCTATGCTCGCTATTTTCCATCGTTCGGTCTCATTCCAGCTCTAATTTAAAAAAAAAACATGTTTATTTAAAACATGCGGCCCCTCTCACACCTCTTTCTCTCTGTTTTCACCACTTTTTTTCTCACTTTCTTTCATTTCCCTTGCCTCCACCAGTGTTCCTGTCTTTTTCTCAGTTATTCCTCCCCCTTGCTTTCCCTTTGTTTGTCCTCTCCAGCATGTGTCCTGTCCTGTGGTCTTTCTTTAGTGTCCATATGCTCTTAGAATTAAAAGGGGGGAACGGAGGTAGAGAGGAGGTGGGCAGTTCAACCCTCCTCCTGAGGGAGCATCTGCTTCTCTCTTTCCTTTTGTTCACAATCATCTTCCTTTCTCTTTCTCCTTCTCTCTCTCTCTCTTTCTCTCTCTCTCTGCGGACTAACAAACAGCTCTGACCTCAGACATTTGGATACATTACAGAGGAGCAACATGATATAAAACAAAAAAATATGGAGCCAAAGACAAATCAGGTTAGGGATGTGGCTGAACTCCAGTACATCACAAACAATTGCAGATAATTGAAATAGCTATTCCTCACATATGTTGTAATCTGACAGAACCACCTTTTCTATTCTGATATTCTCTGATATCATGTATATTAACATTTGGGTAAAATTAAAGGTCATGGTCCCCACGTGCTCTTCATCACATCCTACAAAATGTTTGAGTTCAACTGCTATGCTATTATAATATAGTTTTACATCAGATAACTAAAACATCATGTTCTCAGTAATGAAGGTCAGTATAAGCACAATTTACCAAAGGAACAACTTGTGAGAAATTATTAAATTAAAAAACTGATGCTTTTATGTTGTACCTCAAATGTAAGTCGCTTTGGATAAAAGCATCGGCCAAATCAGTAACCAGTCAGTCAGTTGGTGTGTTTCAATCCTTTTGCCGTTTGTAAGAATGCATTTGTAACACTTTAACCAGCATGTTTAGCATTTATAAGAGGCATTCAAAAATGATTGATAACGCACTATAATGTAGTTGTACGTAGCCGTAAGGACATTTAAGGACATTTTGAAGTATTTATTAATGTACATTATTTGTCAGCAATTATAAATTCTCAAATGAAGACAAATTTATAGTGTTTTCCTGTTTACAACCAAAACCATTCATTAAACAGGTGGTATTATGTTCATTTTCAGGTTCAAAATCTTAATTAGGGTTGTACCAGAACAGGTTTACATGTTTAATTTTCAAAAAACACCATATTTTTCTCATACTGCACATTGCTGTAGCTCCTCTTTTAACCCTATGTGTTGTACGCTCCGCTCTGAGCTACAGAGTGATGCATCTTACTTGTACAAAATCTTTGTTGGGAGTTGCACATGCGCAGTTCCCAGGTAAGGACTACTAGCCAATCAGAAGCAGAGAAGGGCGGGTCGTAAGAAACAAGGTGGTGTGATCCAAATCAAAGCCGTTTCAGACTGAGACCATAACCTAGCAGATGGTATAAGTTACTCACAAGTCCACAACCACACAACATCATTGTTCCACATTTAACCATCAGGATTAAACGTTGAACTGTTGCCGGTGTTCTGACGATCTATGCTGCCTTGCCGAAAACTGCTACCATTGCGCAAATCAATAGACTCGACTCTACTCGGCCCTGCTCCGTTTTCCATTGCAGACAGTACCCAGAGATAGTACGTAGCTTCTCGTCATAGCGACGCCACACACAACTGCCGCGACGTAATGTTCAATGCGACACACACACCAGTGATCCACACAGCTTTCTCTTTTTTATGTTAAAACGTTTCAACAATGTAAAGACAGATAAGCGGTATGAAAACCTTCCAGCTGTGTTTTCCTCTGCCGTTGTTGCTGCAGCGGTCTGTGTGACGACAGGAGCAGAGGGCTCTGTGAGCGGGCGGCTGGCCGTCCTCACACGCTCCTCCCGTTGGTTGGCACAGGCATCCGGTAACGTGTCATTGCATATTTGTTTGTGTGGCTTTGGAGGGGGAAACAATAACTGTTCAATTCAATTTTATTTATATAGCGCCAAATCACAACAACAGTTATCTCACAGCGCTTTTCATACAAGAGCAGGTCTAGACCGTACTCTGTGATGTTATTTACAGAAGCCCAACAGTTCCCACCAAGAGCAAGCACTAGGCGACAGAGGCAAGGAAAAACTTCCTTTTAAGAGGCAGAAACCTCGAGCAGAACCATGGCTCAGGGTGGGCGGCCATCTGCCTCGACCGGTTGGGGTGAGGGAGAGAGAGAGCGAGAGAGAGAGAGAGGGAAGGAGAGGAACAGAGAGAAAAAGAGAGGGACTGTTTTAATCTTTATTTGAACTTGCAATGTATTGGTCTTGTTCAGCCACATAACTCTTCTCACTTGAATGAGGCAGCACTAGTCATGTTAATGTTTTCTTTTGTTGTTGTTTAGACACAAACTAACCTTCTATTCTGCCGGTAGGTTTCCACCACCTGTCTGCTTAGAAAAAAACACTCAGAACCCAACTTCAGCTAGATTAACAAGAAAGATATGCTCATCTAAAGCAGGGCAGTTTTTCTTAGTTGTACAAAAGCTTTTAATTGGAAGAGTTTACAAGAGCACAGTTGAAGGTCCCCATACACATAAACCCAGGTATAGTAAGTAAACAACATGGTAATATTGCATTAAGCTGGTTATTCCCAGGGGGCATCATGGTGACTCAGCACTGTCACCACACAGCAAAAAGGTCGAGGGTTTCCTCCCACAGCGCAAACTGCAAACTCTGAATTACCACTAGAGTCATAGGGAATAGTGGAGATAAAGAGTCCCATGTTAAAGCGTAACTTTTCAACCTGGACCTTACTTCCCTTTGTTTTTGTGTCTATGTGACTAACTGGGACAACATTTTTTAGAAGAAGAGAAGAACATACTTTATTGTCACATAGCAAAATTCATCCTCTGCATTTAATCCATCCCTGAAGGGATTTAAACCCACAACTGTCTTGCTGTGAGGCCACAGCACTAACCACTGCACCACCATTTTTGAAATTGGTCTTGTATTGACCTAGCACCCTGCGTCAGCTGCCGGGAGACAGGGCTGCAACGTAATCCTTGAGGGCAAGTGCTTGTTTTTGCCACTGACAGATTCAGATTGTTCTTACATGTGTTTGACAACACTGTGGACAGGATCCCTACATAAACAGACCTTTTTTTTTAAAGAGTGAGATTTTTTGTTTAATAATAATAATCACCATATCTCTCTCATTAACTGCCACCAGACTCAGTTGATAAAATCAGTAATTCTACCTTGAAGTACATGGGAGTTACTGGCCTTCCGCTGCCTTGGTCGGTTAGGTAGTTTGTGCTATTGTGTGACTTGATTGTTTTAAATGATTAAAACCACAGTCACACATTAACACAAACTAACCAATCACGGCAGTGCAGCCAAGAGAAGTAAAATTACAGTGGCAAAAACAGACACTTTAGTGGACGTACTTTGACGGGGCGCACTGGCCCGCAAATATTACATTGCAGCCCTGTTTCGCTGCAGGGCACTGGGGCAATACTGGACCAATTTCAAAAACTTTTGTCCAAATTAGTCACATTGACACATAAACATGGGAAAATATGGTCCAGGTTGAAAAATACAATATATTATACCAATATATAAATTACTTTTTACTACATTTATGTAACCAGGTGATATAGTCAAACCTTAAATATACAGGAGATTCAAGTTTCAAAACCTCTATTGGCACAATTTTCTGCTGTAGCGAGAATGCTGCAGGTGTTGATTTTAGACAGCAGAGGGCATAGCGTTGCTGACTCAAAACAGCCGCGTGCTTGCCGAGAGGTCAAGGGGCACCGGGAAAATACAGGAAGTAAATTGCGCTATTTTGCATGGACTGGCTGCTGCTGTTATCGGTGAGAACATTTATTAATAATGTTATGTTCTTGTGAGTTATTACGCACAATATGCCAATGTGTTTGTCTAGTGGTGTATGATGTATGTATTAAATTCCACATTGTATGCAGTTGTTGCATATAGGATAGCCAATGCTTGTGGAAGAAACCCTACGTGTGGGCCATGAGAGCTTGTTATCCGTGAGTTAGGTATGAAACGGAAGTTACCTAATGAATGTTGTTTTTATTTGTATAACTAATGTATCTGTGTATGGACATATTGTTTCGTGGTTGGCTCAACTGATGTGTAATGTTTACTGTGCAGTGTTGTAATTGTTTTTTTTGTCCTCTTAATAGAGGTGCCACTGCCGTATTTTTGTAACCGTGTTTATGCCGCTTTATGTGCCAACTTTGGGCTGTATTCTTGTATATGTAATAGTTGCTGCATCAATGCCACGTGTATGCAGAAGTAGTATTGAATTTCTATTTTCGACTCAAAGAAGACCATTTTATTTCTTTTTTGTTTGTTTTTGTACATCCCCCAGTTACTCCATTTTTGCTTCATTTTACAAAAAATTACCAGCCCTGAAGGTGGGAAAACAATAAAAAAAAAAAACGCGAATCGTATTTGAAGTTGTGTGTGTAACTTGTCCCGGCTTCATTTAATACAACTATAGATTATTGTGGTGTGTTGATTTGTGAGCTTTAGTGGTGTTGGCAACTTTTGTTACTTTTAACATTTATAACTTTTATAATTAACTAATGTCAAACTTTTCATTTAACTCTCAGCAAGAAAGTGAGTATGTGTATTCCCAAATATATCAAAATATTACTTATTGACAATTGATGAATCTGACTCTATAGGTGCTTACAGCTTGTAAAAGTTTTTTTAGCTATTTATGTCCAGATCATTTTAGATTTGATAGATGTCTCACTGTGTAAACACACGTTTGCTGATTGACTCTACAGATCAACTCCACATATCTGTCAATAAACGCAGAGAGCAGCTGAAATGTTATGCATTCAATATGTCCATAAATTACCAATAAACCCAACAACACACCCCGAAAGTAATTTTCCATGAGCTATTCCAGAATATGACTGGTATAAAATTTCATATCTCCAAACGATGCATTGAAACATCACATGAAATACATCAGCCTTGTGTTGCTCACGAGAGGCTGAGCAGCTGTTTAAAGTGAGCCGAGTAACAAATTTGGGCCCCTAAAACACAGGCGACATGTAATGTATGTCTCAGCGGGCGCAATAAATACTGTAATAAAATTATGATGGTGTCAATGTTTCCAACCTCACCGAAGGGGGAGAAGTGAAGCGAGGTCCAAGCACTTATGTCAGAGACAAGGTCTTTTGTTATGTGACAAATTTGAATGGGTCCTATTTATATGTGATATTTAACCCAGAGTATTTAATCAAATTGAGCTCTATTAATGTCTGTGGTGGATGATGTTGCCATGCTTTTCACCACTGATACATAAAAACACCATCCTTCTGCCAAAATTATGAAACTATGCTATTTAATGTCACTTGATGTCAGATTTTTACCTGTAAAACCTGTATTTTTAATAACATGGAAAACTGGAAAAGTCACTTCTATTATATTGTAGTATGACAGGACTGAACCCCATGCTTTTCTATGATTATGTAATTACCTTTTAAATACCTTTTTAATACCTCTCACATACTATGTCATTAAAGTTGTCTTAACCATAGTTCAGCTCTTGCCTTTCTTGTGTATAAAATTATGTCTTCAACCCTCCTTCCATTATCTGCTCTGTTCCGTTCACACAAACACAGGCTAAATCTGCAGGGCACCATCCTCGCTCTGCTGACTCAGACCAGATCAAGGCGTGGGGAGTCTTCTTTTTGGCATCGGGGCAGGAGAGAGGATCTGGAATTACTGGGCATCGCGCCATGTGATGATGGTGTCTCACTTGTTTTGTATGTGTAAACGCATAGCAGCGAGCTTTACATCAATAAGACGCAAAGGAGTTTCCTCACTGCGCAGGAAAAGGTGTGTGTGGAGCACGTTTCTGTATTGTTGATGATTCATGTGTAGGTTACTTTTCAAAGTTCTTTTTCAGGTGTGGATACAACATGTTTTTACTTGACCTCCATGTGCAACCTCAAGGTGAAGAAGGGTTTGGTCCATTTCATAAAACTATAAAGCTCCTGCTACATTGAGCTGCAAGCATGATGCAATTGCGTCATCGAGGAACAGATGTTTGTGACATTTTGTATCCAAACTCTCTCTGCCTCTTGCGCTTGCCTCCCTCTACTTCTCCTCCATGTACTGTATGTGCTTTGCCCTCATGTAAACTCTATCTTTGATGTCAGTGCACCTTCTGAGATATTTATAAGGCTTTCCCATGAGGTTCACCAAATGCATGGAGATGATGCATTTACTTAAATGGGATAAGATGACACATAAACAAAGCAGCATATCACAGCAACCAGGATTTCAGTCTGCCATAAAGTGGGGCGGAGAAGGGGAAAAAAAGAAACAAGAAATAATGACAAAATCAAGCTGTTCATTTGGCAGCAAACACCGAGGAACACTTCAGAGGGAATCCAGGGAAACTGAGTAAGCATATTTGCTTTTCTCTCTGGAGTGTTTTCAGCATGTATCACATTGGACTAAAGAGGAAGCTGTTATCTATTATCAAGGTTTGAGTTCAAACTTGTGTATGACAAGTCATCTATCTGTTTTAGGCTTTTCATGTTCCACTCCACTTCAACCTTCTTCTGCAGATACAAGGTATGGTTCATTAGCAGTGTGAAAAATGAGAGCAGATTTCTCACAGCCAATGTAGAACGCTGTGTTTTGTAGTGAGGACTCTACCAGATTTATACTAATTACAGGCCAGAGGGGGTCCAAGTTGAACCAAACAGCTTAACACACATCAGAGAAAAAGAAAAATAGTTTTTTGCCCTTCAAAGCTTCATGAATGTACGTATCCTCAAACCACAAGCTGCTAATATACCGCAAAGAGAGCAAAATTAAGGGAAATATGAGCCAAATAATAACAATGTCGGACTACTTCTACAGTATGCAGGCTTCCACATGTTTATGTTTGATCAGCTTTATGCTTTGCTGCACATATTTGCTTTCTTGCCAAGAGAAGTGCACTACCAAACTCATTTCTGCCACTAAGTAAAATGTACTTAGTTAAAACAAAGACTCCAGACTCAATCATCAAAATTAACTCACTATTTAGTGAGTTGTATGTAGAGGACTATATTGTGAGCTCACTCGCAAAATGAAAACAACATTTTCGGACACTACTCCGATTATTATTACATCATTGCTGTCGGACAGCACAATACACAATGGTATATACGACGTTAATGACCAGTGATGATCAGTTGTACAATACTTTTCAAAACACATTCTGGGATACTTCGAGTGGACTATATAGGGCATAATAATTCTCACCATACATTCAGACAGCACTACAAAATGGTGAAAGTAGTGGGTGATTTCGGACGCCGCCAATGTCTTCGGTTACCTTTCAGGAAGTTAACCTGAACACTTCTGCATGTTTCTCACTTCTCTCTCTCCCACACACATGCAATGTCAGTGCACACACAGGTCAAGTAGACGGTTGGAAATCCAAACTATTGATGGGTACCTTGGGAAATGCCAGAGTTTAGGCAGAATATACTGAGACATTTCTTCCCACACCTGCTGCTTTGTGTCACTTTATCCCAGAACATCCTCTCTGGTCACATTATCCTGGCCTTCCCAGAGACAAGTATAGGATGACTGGCAAGATTATTGCCAAGTGCTTCAAAACTCATGAACATAAAAAAACATGATAAAGATTAAAGGTAAAGAAGGATTTGTTATAGACTAATATACTTTGCTGGCAAAAATAAATACAGTAAAGTGGTTCACAACAGCTCAGTTAAGTTGTTGCATTGCTATGAATTCTCTATTTTATGCCAGAAATATGTCATACAGATTTTACTGTAGTACATTTTATAATGACACCCTCTTTTTCACTCAGCTTTCCCCCAGTAGGATATACAGGTAACCAGAGCAACCAGCGGATTCAGTGACATCGGACACCGCCAAGGAGAATTGACTCTTTTCTCCAAGCCACGGGAAACACAGGACGCAATCTAGGCCTCTCAACCATCAGCATGCTACCCAGCAACACAGGCCCAAAGCTTGGGTTACCACCTTACCCTCTTCTCTTTGTGCATCTCTCCATTCAGCAGCAAGAAAGACAACTAAAGCTGTTTCAGGCCCTGAGGTGCGATTTACTGCTTTTAGGCACCAAAGTGGCTTGTTGTCACCATTCGGATTGTGTATGAATTAAACAGGAAGGGCTTCTAAAACACTGATTTTCAACTTAAACATTTTGAAAAATTGTTATGACACTTAATAAAGTTAGCTGGCAGTTAATTCCCACACAATATCCTCTGTACTCATATGAATGAAACACAGGAGGTCTATGTAAACCAGTTTGCATGCACTTGTGTGGAGTGAAGAAGTTTGCACGTGGATGTTTACTGAGGCCTGGGAAACAAACTTAAACTGAATGATCCACTTTCTCAGAACATAAATTTCTGACATAATTAAACACTTCGCAGAACATCGCCAAAGGGGGGACTGATGGCAGGAGTTTGTTTCATCTGTCCCAACCGGAACTGTAATGTTTGGCCAAATAAATAGAGGGTATCGTCTTTCCCGCAAGCCCAGTAATTAAATGAGGAGGCTTTTTATAGCACTGCTTTGAATCATATCGGTATCGGTTAGATAAGGCTACATGTTAATTTGTATAGCAAGAAGAAAATACAGAACAGTTGGAAAATTAGAGAAAACTGCGTGGTCTTTTAAACCTAATCAGATGTGTTTCCAGTAAAAATATTTGCCTAATCAATCGTTTCCCTTAGAGAAAAAGAAAAACAATCATCACACCATGGATCATTAGGCAAAATGGGCACTGCCTCGATATGGCTGTGCCCAGAAATCCGAAATCCAGCCAAGTTAAGTATTGCCAACGGTTGTGATCAACGTTAACAGCTACAATAATACATACAAAATGGTGCTGTTTACTAAAGAAGCTCTCATTAACAGAAGATAATAACTGTAGGCACCAAAATCTGTCTGGGAGACAATGGCTTCAGGCCGAGGTTATACAAAACAGTAATTGGCTTCTGATTAAAATATTGGCAAAATAAAAAGGCGTCAGTAGTCAATTTACCATCCAGTAATTACAGCACATCATTGTTAACACCACTGTCAGTAAAAATAGCAGGGCTGGGAAGAGACATAATATGGTTTAATTTTATGCAGAGGAAATATGCTGGAATGAAGGAGGGCAGAGCAGTGGTGGAATGAAGGTCAGGTAGCACCTGTTTAACATCAGCAACTAACAGCAGGAATATGAATCAGACCATCTGGGTACAGCTTTGCCCATCAGATTACTGCTTGGCATGCAGCTGCGTGACTGTGCATGTGGGCTTGTTTAACTATATTTGTGGGGACCAAAAAAATCATGATTCCACTATGCTTGTGGGAATCGACAGCTTGTCCGGACCAAAATGCTGGAACCCACAAGGTTAAAGGGCCATTTGAAGGTTAAGACTGGGTTTTAAGGGTAGGTTAGGGTAGAATTAAGTTTAGGTTAGGGGTAGGGTAAGGGTCAGAATTTTAGTTGTGATGGTTAAGGTTCAGGTAAGAGTCCAGATAATGCATTTTGTCAATGACAGTCCTCACAACTATAGAAGTACAAGGACGCGTGCGTGCGTGCATGTGTGTAAGAAAGAGACGGACAGACAGACAGATATACAGTATGAGAGAATAACGTGAGAACGATCTTGAGGGGATCAGCAATTATCAAGTCTCTCGATCATAACAGCATTCATTTGTCTTTCATTTAGGTAATTTGCTTTGATATAACCACTGTTTCTAAACAGTACCTATATACTAGGAAATTGGTTGGTGGAGGTAACGCATGGTTTGTAGAATTAAAAAGTCTGAGTAGGACTAAAGAACTTCTAGCCGGGCGCAGAGCTAGACTCTCAGCACAGTGGGGGCCGGACTTCATCTCAGGGCCCACCAAGTCCACTGAGTCTGTCTCAAGCGGGAAGCTTCCGGTCTACAATATGAAGCCGATGCAGAAGTCCCTGAAGCCTGCATTTTATTGAAAATCCAGCAGGGGCGACTCTTCTGGTTGCAAAAAGAAGTCCGGCTCCATTAGAAATAATGGGAAAATGACCCTACTTCTCAGCTGAATAATTACCCCAGTAAACACTTTCCTGATGAGTTTATGGTCTCAGTCGCTAGTTTCAAGTCTTCTTCAACACAACATGATGTTCATTTAGTAAATTATGGTCCCATTTATTTTAAAATAGACCACAAAGCAGAGCATGTTTCAGAGCGGGATTATCTATGATTGACAAGTCATTACCATGGCGACCTGTCAATCAGGCTAGAGCCGACTCGTACCCTCGGCACTGTGTAAATTTAACCAGCACCGTTGAAAAAGTTTATTAGGAGTTGGCTGTTAAATAAGCAAATAAGTTTGCCATTTGTTTGAAATACAAACAATGTTACTTTAAAATGTATGTTTATTAAAACATGTCTCCTTAGAATATAGTGTTTTTTGTTGGTAATTGTCATTCTTGTGGTTTACCATTGAAACCAGGAGTGAAGGGACTGGCCGCCCCCATGCACCCACACTACCTCCGCTTATGCCTCTAGCCATTACTTTTCAAATTTTGTCTATTCTCTTTGAGCAGGTCCTCCAAGGCAAAGACAAGCCACTATGTAGGTATCAATAAAATATCTATGTAAATTGTATACAATTTAACATCTCGTGTCTTTAGTAGTAGTAGTGCATTAATGTAACCTAGTAAATATAGTAAGCTGTGTAATAATGCAACAAAAGTATTCGCTATGCTTTTATGAATGAGGAAGCAATGAACATAATTATATGCCTCTATCCAGCAAGTTAGTAATTAGCTCTCAGATGGACAACCAATATATACTCTCAGTCTACCTACTGAAAACTGGAAAAACCTCACTCTCTGTAGGGCAGGTTCTAGCACCCCCAGGTAATATGTTTCCTTGAGAAGCGGCTCTGGTCAGTGAATGCCTTATTTTTATGGGTCAGCTGGCTGCGCATGCATTATGCAATTGTCAGTGTGTATATCTGCTTGGATGAAAAGTTAAACCCACAGCACCCTGTTAGAAATGAAATAAAATATATTAAATACATATACGGACAGAGCTGATTTAATGATCTTAATAGTGCAGACTAGATCCATAGAACGTTATGAACCTCAGTCACAACGGCCATAGATTCTGTCAGTTTGTTTTACCATTAAAACTCTGAGTCCTCGTTGAGAACTGAAGTCTTAATAGATTGTGTTTGTATGGGTCTGCTCTCAAGCTAATACTTCTGCAGAATATTCAACATGATGGTGAGATATGTGGAGCCTTGTCGCTCACCCTGTGTGCATCCACTGACAGGACCAAGAAGAGAGCATGTGCAAGGGCTTCACCTCCCAGAAGAAAGAAACAAATAAATTCATTAACAGAAAAGAGATGTAAAAGTACACACAAGCAGCCTATGTGTGTGTGCAAGAGAACCAGCTAGGCATCACTGCCATCCCAAACAATGCTTCAAAAAAAAATTTGTGTCACCCAATCTACTGTATGGTATTTTAGCTAATCCCTTCTTCACCCCATATCGTCCCGTATGTAACACCTGCTCTTTCTCTCACGTTCATCGGGACACAAAAACCCTACATGACACCCTAACAGTTTTTTCTGTGGGAAATCTCTTGGAAGCACATGTAGGGTAACATCCTTGGTCCCCACCTCTGCCCGTGCTCCCCCCCTCCATCCGTCTCCCTCTTTTGGACGCCACCACGACAGCTGTGGAGTGGAGAGTGCGCTGATGACGTCCTCAGGGGTAATTGCGCAATAAATGTGAGGTCTAAGGGAGTAAATAAAAACTGTAAGCTGTAAGCCAGAACCAAAGTAAGCAGGAGAGAGGGAGAGAGCAAGAAAGAAACTCAGAGAGTGGAGGTGGGGGCGTGGGGGGGTAACTTGACACTAACCACCACCTCTATTAAAAGGAGCATCACCAGCACCACATCTGCCCTATATATAGTTTGTGGGCTGCTTTCAGTTTCGGTTTTCCCTCTCATTGCTTTGTGTGACTCTCACTCTTCTTTTCTCCATAGCGTCCACCCTCCAGCAACCTTCTCCATGGCCCCCTCGCCCCCTTACCATACTACAATCATAGAATGGTGTCATAATATGTATGCAGGCTTTTCTACATCCAAGTGCATCGATGAACACATTGCTGG
>NW_024041607.1:12500-17737 GCF_014851395.1 Micropterus salmoides | reverse complement strand
TTCACATAGTTTCCAAGCCTTGTCACAGGGCTGGCACACCTTGTTTTTGTTTAAAAAGTAAAAAATATATAGAAACATCCGGATCCCACTTCGCGGTGTTTCCCCTGAGCGGTAGACCTTTACTCACTAACTCAGGAATCAGTTTGATTGCAAAGGATTGATGGAGAAGTTTAAACCATTCCTTTTGCATTCAGGGTGTTCGTGCAGTCTATAGTTTTCTGTTTGTGTTTACTGTGTCTAATGGGCATACTCTTCTAACCCATGAATGTGTTATTTACTGCCAAGTCTGTGGTTTGATTGAAACCTGGATCCTAAAAAGGCCCTGGCATAGCAGTGTGTGCAGAAGATGCTCCTGCAAGACAACAGAGGGGACGGGGCTCGCTGTAATCTGACACACCGTGAAAGATCCCAGAAATCTACATAGCGACTGTGTTCCAGTTGGCCAGGCTGAGCTTTGCCTGAGCCTTGCTATGCTGCTACTGGCTCCCATCCCAAAGTTGGCCTCAGCGCTACTCAGGGAGCTGGAAGGGAGAGAGGGGGCAGGCGGGGAGCCCGGTCAGCAAGTTCACTGTGGCAAGCTGCCAGCTCTCCCTCTCCTCAACATACAGCAGCATACACTGACATGTTTACACACACGGCAAAGAAATGGAGAGCTTGCCTCTGTGTGTTAAAGGTTTTACTAGTCAGACAGGATTTACGTTGTCTGGTATTTCTGTGCTGAAATGCAGAGAGGGGCTCTACTTGTATTTAGATCCTCTGCAAACAGTGCGGGTCAGTGCTTTAATGTGTGAATGTAGGCCATGGTTGAAATAAAGGTCAGTCAATTATTTGAGGTAATCGGTATGTGTATTAGACGAGGGAATTTCATAATAGATTTAAAGTAAAATGGGTCACTTTTTCTACGTAATCTGCCCATCTCTACATCCAACCACAGAAACCGCTGATACTGGGCTCATACATGTAGGTTGATAGGCTAAGAGAGAAAAACATTTCTGGCACCTGAATTGTGGGCAGCTCAGAAACCTATGACGAGCACATAAAAGACAAAGTACAAGGAAACATGGCCTTTATATTATATACAGTAAAAACAGCCTTTAAATTGTCGCATTTTAAAAATACGATCAGTAAAATGAAGGCTGAAGTGAATGTAGTAGCAGTATATAAAATATAATCATTGTGATAACTGAAGTATCATCTTGGGGGTGGTGATGGAGCAGTGGATAAGGTGCTTGCCACTTGTTGTTCCAGAGGCGTGTGACCTCTGAGATATTTAGCAATTGTAAGTCGCTTTGGATAAAATCGTCAGCTAAATGAGTAAACTAATCATTTGTGAGGGTTATGGCACCTGATTTCAGACTACATGAACCAATACAGTGTGACAGAAATTCATTTTGCTGTGTCAAAGAGCCACTAACGGTGCTCTACTATATGCCTTTAAAAGTAACCCTCACAATTGTTCTTGCTACTCTGGTGTCTGTAGCTTTCTCTGAGTTTGATTAAGTTTTGTACTCCTGGTGCAGAGAATTGAACACAAAACAGTAGTCATGCACACTTGTGTCCACAGACCTGCTGGGGAAGTGAGCGTTGAAAGCTCCGAGCAATAACCAGGTCTGCTGATTTACTGCCAAAGCCAGCCAATAATCCAGATGATAAACATTTGATTGCCTCTTGTTCCTTCTGCAGCTTCTGTGTTTGTGGCAGCCCACTGTGTCCTCTTGTTATGGATCCGGCATTGCTGTCTCTCTGTGTGGGACAGTGGGGGATTCATAGTGACTGTTATGACCTTCGGTGTCACTTTTAACAGTAGAAGGACTGTCTCCCCTCACTGCTCATCTTGTAGTACTGACAGTAAAGCAAGTCAGGTGGTGTTTGTTCTGGTCATACTGTTTAATACAATTGTAGGGATTTTTAATTGACTTGAATTTTATGGTTGATGGTCAAGCTTTTCAACTATAATCTCGTGTCACGTTCAGGCTGCACATGACTAAATCGTCTTCCAAACAATACTGGCTCTGTTGTAGATTGCCATGCTGTATCAGCCAAGTTTTCTGTGAAGGAGCTGAGGACACATTCTTTCACCCCTCTAACTGAGCTGTAAAAACATCATTCTGTAGCGCTGTTTGTCCGCTTACCCTTACGTTTAAATTCTTGTCCTGTCAATAAAAATGGAATCTGATTGCCTAAAAACCACCGCAGGTAATATACTCCTCTATACTTGTCTTTTGGTGCATAAAATAGCATTAGCATATTTGCATGAATAATGTGTAAATATATGTGTATTTCAAAGGTAAACAAGGTTAATTAGTGAAGTGAATTAGTGTTAGTCACTCTAAATTATTCTTATTCCATATGTTTTTTTATGTAGACTTCTACTTCAGCATACTTTCAGCTACAGACACCTCTCGAATGTCAAAATGTCCAGAGCGCCACAAAGCCATGTGCTTCCACTCAGCTTTTTTCAGCATCCAGCAATGGAAGTGAATGGGAGAAATCTTCAAACTTATTCATCTTTTCATTTCTATTGCCTCAGCATAAAGTCCTTTCAGCTTCATACTTTTTCTTTAAATATGTTTTATGGGCTTTTTAGCCTTTTGTTTGGAAAGGACAGAGAGAAGGAAGGAAATGAGGGACAACATGCTGCAAAGGGCCCCTGGCTGGAATCGAAGCTAGAAGAAGGACTAAGCCTTGCACATGGGGTGGGTACTCCACCGAGCCACCTGCACTCCTCAGCTACAAACTTCATTTAAATTTTAAACAAGTCATAGAAGTTGAACTATTAAACTTCTATTCAGCTGTTTAAAATCTTTTGCAGTTTTTGAATAATCACGGTTTAAGTTGTATGCTCTTTTCAGTCGTTGTTTATATTGAGGCATGTCACATGACCTATGAGGTCACCCGCCGATGCTCTTCTGCTGTTTGGCTTTTTTTTAAATGATGACCCCGTTGCTCGCACAATTTTCACTTGTCAAGCATAATTTACACATCTAAATGTGTCCACACAATGTCACTATTAAAAAGGACAATTTTTTAATTTTCTGCCTCAAAGCACCAAGATGGCCCTCAATGGTCTCATTGACTCCAATGTTACTTTAGCTCTCACTCTAGAGCAAAACACAAATGTTCCGACTTTTTAACCTCAAATTAAAAAAAAAAAAGACAATAATAAATTAAAAAATAAAAGTAGTCATTTCTATTTTGTGTCTTGTTCGAGTGGTAGGCTACCTCGGCAGTAACGGCTTATTTTAAGTGGCTGATCACACTCCAGCACTTTGTGCCTCTTGGTGATTTTCTGTTAAGCTCTTTTATTCAGTAGTTGGGACCCCTCTCTCCCTTCTTTTGAACGGTTAATAGATTCAAACCTACAGCTGTTTCAGGTTTAATTCAAAATTTCAAATGATCTCTGTCTCACACACAAACACACACACACGTGCCTTCTCCAGCCTGCGGGTTCACCTCAGAAATAAGCCTCAACCAGGAAACAGGAGATTATCTGTTTTACTGTGGAGCCCCCGGACGGTAACATGAGCAAATTCATTTTAAAGACTTTTATTAATCCATAATAATAACTGAAACTGGGGCACCAGGAGTAAACCCTCACAGCCCCAACATCAATATCTATGAGCTACTGTGCCGCCAATATACAGTACCTATCTCACAGCTGACATTTTTACTTATCACATACAAGTGTAATCAACATCATTAGGCGTGTGCATTCCATATAGGCTTGCCAGTTCTAGGACCCAGGTGTTGAGCTTACTGACACACACTGCTGTCTGCTACATGACTGAAGGTCTGCTATGGAAGAGAGAGAGAGAGTGCAGATGTGCTCCATGGTCTGATTATGTGTGTTGGTCATTTGTAACAGCTCACTTTGCAATAAATTGCAATGCAATAACACCATTAGGCCAGAAACTGATGATAATAATGATTTAGATAATTAATATTATAAAATATTACAATAAAAAATTAAATATAACAATATAATGTAATAAATTATCATTGTCTGAAAATGTTCATGATCTGACCTGACTGTGTGACCGAAAGCCTGACTTTCTTAAAGTGGGAGTCAACACTGGGTGCAGTTTGTCATAATAATGTTCAACCAACCAGTGATAGAAAGTATATTTAAGTCTGCATAAATCTTATATTTATTAAAGACTGCTTAGTTTAATTAATTGTTTTGATTAGGGAAATAAGTTTAGGTAATTTCATCAAGGCTTAAATAGATCTTATAAATATAGTGTTATCATCCAGCTCTACAAGCTCCGCATAAATATTATTGAGAGTTGTAACGTTAACTCAGCTCTCATGGGCTGTGGGATGTGTGGGTCTGGACTTGTCAGCAGTAGTATTAGGTATTAGGGTAAAATTTTTGTAGGAATACAGGCTGATGGCCTGTATTCCTACACTGTTCCTTACAAACTGACAGGATGGCAGGGAGGGAGACGAGACGGTGACAGCAACAGCATGGAGTTTAGTGAGGAGGATGAGAGTAGGAAGAGTGAGTGGGAAGAGGTGGTGAGAGGGAGTAAAGTCATGAAGGTAAGTAGCTGTAGGAGAAAGAAAAATGACTCAGGTGGAATGGAGAGTGAGGGGAGAAAGGGTGAGGAGAAGGACCCAAAGGCATGGATTTCTAAACGTACTGGTGAGATTTGAGGGACAGGAGGGAGTAAAGAAAGTTGATCTGCTGAAGCTAACAAAAATCAAGATGGAGAAGTGAAGTTTGCGAGAGTTTTTGGAGATGGAAACGTGTTCATAGGGTGCAACACTGAAGTGCAGATCGAGAAGGTATAGAAATTGGAATGCTAAAATGAAGAGAAAAAAAAAGTGGAGTAGAGAAAAGAAGAGTGAGACTATTTTGATAGTCTGAAACAAAACTTCTCCCAAAGGAGTTATACTTTGGATTCAAGAAATACAGACTTAGGGAGTTTCTACCAAATCCAATGAGACACTTTAACTGCCAGGGATGTGGGAATGTGGCTAAGGAGTGCAAAGGGACAAGAATATGTGGAAACATGAATATAGGAAGTGTGGAGAGGAAGTAAGACCAAAGTGTTGTGACTGTGGATGGAATCACAGTGTTGTGTATTCCCACTGTGAAGTGTTGAGAAGAGAGGTGGAGGTGCAAGAGATTAGCGTGAAGGGAAAAGTTCAGATGGATGACAGGGGAAAAACAGATGAAGGAGCACAGAAAGGAAGGTGTACTTTAGATCCTGTAATATTGTATCTCACAAAAG
>NW_024041607.1:0-7500 GCF_014851395.1 Micropterus salmoides | reverse complement strand
TACCAGTAACGTTAAACAATCACCCAGGGCACATCGCTTTCTGCAAGTCAATGGCCGAGTTGCATTCCTCGAGTTCTTTTTCTGTTTGGTTATCTGATGACATCCCTACGATTGAGACCAGCTGGCCGTGTTGGGTATTTTGAACTCCATACATCCATTTGTTGTCATTTCTCGAGGCAGTAATATAGTGATGCTTGCCAAGAAAGAGACTACTTCTCTCTTAGTAGTTATTTCCATGGCTGTAAGTAACACGTTGGTGGCCGATTGCACTTGTCTCATTAGAGAGTCAAAGAGAAACGGAAAAGGAAGCGGTTGCAAGATCTGTGGTCTTTTCAGAAGCCTATATAGTTAACTTAAACTGTGTATCTCATTTATAGTAATTGCGGTAAGACAGTAAGTGCTGACTTTGAATGAACGTTGAATCTTTCAGAATGTCAGAGTGGTGTCTTTTGGTACATCTCCTCACCGCCCACACTGCACCTAGTCTGGCAGTCTGGTTATTTCAGTTTCATCCTTTAGTGTGTTTATCCCATCATCACAAACTGAATGAGTTTCAAGTCACTGAGTCAGAATTACAAGTTGATGTAATCAGCCACTCCTCTCTGCTTTGGCTGACAGAGTTGACACTCCCTTTACACCAGGCCAGTGTCTGATAACACTCACAGTTCCTCCCTGCCGGATTTGTTGCCTCACCCATTTCCGCATTTTATAGTCCGCGAGGATAAACACAAGAACAAGCATGTCAGGAATTTATTCCGTTGACCTGCGTGATAGCTATTTATACAGGGACTAGCTGTCCTGCATTGAATTAGAAACAGCTGATGGTCCTGCATGTGGAGTCCTGCAATATGGTGCCTATTCATGCAGCGCTCTCCTCCTGTTTTCAAAGCGTAAAGACTTCCTCTTTCTTCTCCCCTCCTCTCATGTCCATATGGTCAACTCGACAGGGAGGAGGATAGAAGAGACTGCTCCTATTCAGCAGTGCTATATTAATAGAATTCAAAAACACATGCCAGTATCTGTGCTCAAGTTTATTTTCCAAGTCACGTTTAATTATCAATTTTGTTTACCCTTGTTGAATTACTTATAGATGTATTCTTGACTCCCACAGAGCTGCTTAAACTTGCTTATCTCACCCACAGAGCATGGATACAGTGCTGTCTGTGTTTTGATAAACACAACATGGCTGTTGCACTATAAGGCGTGCAGATCTGGCATCCAGAATTAAGCCTATAAAATACTCTCTCTCTCTCTCTCTTTCTTTCTTTTTTTCCTTTGCTCTGTGTTTCTCCCCATCTCTCACTAAATCCCCACATCTGTGCATCTATAAATGTTTCCATATGAAGAGCACCTCTGTTGTGGTGCAGCTCTTTGTCCATCTGGTTCTGGGTGTGGGCACTAACCAGGCCTACAGTACATTGTAGTTAAAAGATACATTGCTGCTCAAGTACTGCTGAATATCTCTGCTCCTCACCTACTTCACCTGTTATTTACAAGGCTGCAATTACTGTTGTAAAGTCAATGGCATGTGAGCACAACTCTTAGGATTCAAGTTTTGTTGCAGCACTGAAATTTAAATACTAAAGGCAACACTCTCATATTTGCAGCCCTGCTATTGTGGTTATGGAAGTGACTTTAATGTAGAGTGTTTCTGTGTTGGATACAGGCAGCCAGACACTGCAGTTCAGCTGAATTGCAGACACTCAGTGTCATCAACATGTGACCTGATGTACTTGTCTGTCAAGATAAAATCACTGACCATGTTAAGACAGCTCCTCTGGATAGCAGTATGTTTGTTATAATCAGATACTGTACACAAGAATTGCTTGAAAATCTTCTTTGCCTAAAAGACAAGTTAGCACAAGTATCTTATTTTAGATACTGGTGCGCTGTAAGTTGCCCCCAAGTGCATTAGTTGTATTTCGTGTTTAGTAAGACTAGTAGAAGGGTGTAAGTGGCACGCCTGCCTTAGTCATTTGTTCTCGTGGGCTGCAGATATATACGTAGTGGAGCAGCGTGTGGTGTAAAACCCCTACACCCACAATGCGTCACACTGATGTTAGGAGAGATTGACTGAGGTGGTGTAGAGAGGAGTCGTCGTACATGCGTCAGTATACCCACAGTGAGGAGAGAGAGAGGAGGGTCTCCTGTTCTTTTTGTCAGACTCTCTCTTTCAGACTGTGTTTATTTTTAGCAGCAGCCCTGTGCTGGTGTTGCTGTGTGCCGTCTTTGTGTGAGCCGGTGACCTCCCCCCGTTCGACATCTCATTGGCTCACTCGCACATGCTCTTTTCATACACTCACTCACCTTGTATTCCTTCCCCGTTTAGTGGAACACAGTGTGTTAAATCTGTTGTGCTCATGTATGTTTGTATATTTTTTTTTTTTAGCTCATGCTGTTTATTAGCAACACAGCTAGCTGTTAGCTTTATGATGCATAGCTGTAACCGGAACGCCGTGCTGACAAAAATAGCAGGAGATTTCCTGTGTTACCATGCATTTTTGAGTGTGTGTGTGTGCGCATGCATGTGTGAGCTTTGGCGGAAGTCTGTGTAGTAGTGGCGGGCAGTATTGAGCGGGAAGACGGGAGCTCCGGACTGTGAGCTGTTAGCTGCGGCTGCAGTGCCAGGCCTCAAACAGCTGACAAATACCAGGCTTCCCCACCTCTCAATGGCCCCCTCACTCTCCCCAGTTTCCAGATTTCTTCTCTGTTTCACTTTCTTTCCTTTTTACCCTCATATTTCTCCTCAGTTCGTAATTTCCCTCTTTTCCTTCCCTCCACCAGAGGCTCTCCTTGGCAATATTCTGGAGCAGGAGACCGAAAGTGGGTCAGTGGGTCAGCTGAGGCAACAGGCTCAGACTGGCTGCGCTCTGGGTGTAACTTGACTCCTGTTACTCCCACAGAGCTGCAGCAGCACACTCCAGATAAGATTACAAACTATAGGTTCTCTGCATGGGATCAATTTAATTAATCTTGTCTTGTTTTATTAAGCTTTGCTGTAGACTAAAGTGCTGTTTTTAACTGGATTACCTGGAATTGGCTTTCTCGGACATGGTTTGGAATACTCTCATTGAGCCAAATCGTTAACTGAACCAATTTTCTGAAGGAGGGTTTGAGTTACTCCAGATATCAGACTAATGCTGTCTGTCAGTAGAGATGCATGGATTATTTGGCAAATACGCGCTTTGAGACAGAGTAGAACTCATTCACAGGACACTCAATAATTCTTGTTTTAACCTCTTTCCAAAATTTACCATTTCATTAGAAAAAAAATGCAGTAGAGATTATTTCACTGCTGGGGTTCAAGCTCACATTATTGCCACAAATACTGACATTTCAGTATCACTTAAACATCTTTGATTTGTCTGTTTCTATTCTTCTGATTCCACCACATCATGGACTTTTTGTGTGTTTGTAAACTGACTCCATAATAACACATTAACTAGTCAAGATTTTTTTAATAAATTCGGAATATCAGAGTCTGTGTCTACACGCCACTGCTTTGATACAGAGGTAGACAACTTTGTGAACGTGCAGGCTTATATAATAGACTGCTAAGGTAAAGAGAGATTGCTGCATTCAGAGTGCAGAGTATGTGTTGTAAACATTGACAGAGTTCCTGACTGGTCTAAACAGCATTCAGCGACATTGGAGCTTCCAGTTGTGTCTGCAGTGGCTATTGTCTGTCAGATGTCACTGCAATGAGAGGATGAATCAGACATAATAGTTGTTGAGGTCACTGCGCTGCGGTGTCATGAAGGCGTAATTAAGTTATTTCAGTGTGCCTGATCATTCAACTCTGCTCACCAAATAATTACATGATACGCATAGCCAGGAAGTTGTTATTGAAATATTTTGGCTTATAATATAGGATTTCCTGCATTATCATATTAATTTCTTCTTATTTGGGAAATTTCCATAAGCTGTGATAGCAGTAGATGTCAAGATATCTTTGACACTACATTAGAATTTTAAAAGTGCTTGTAGTTTAAGTAAATGGTTGGTAAACTTAAATGACATACCTCCATATTGCAAAATAATTGTGGAAATCTTTAGTAGATGCAGACAGAAGTGCATAGAGTTTCTTTATTATGCCACCTGGCTTGTAGAATGTATATTTGTCATCTGTTTTGGGCTTTCTACACTCAGTTGAAAGTTTATTAGGTATGCCTAGCTTAAACCACTGCTAGTAATAAAACAGTTTTGCAATAAATCCTACCATCATGAAGGCTATAATGTTTTATTGAGACTGTGTTTTGAGATGTGATGATTAAACTTTATGGAGGCTGTAGTTTGTGGTGCTGTTGAATTGAATGGGTCATACTGAGAGGAGGTTAACATTTTGTCCACCCCTCTCTGATTTCAGGATAAACATCACGATGCTGCTCATGAAATCATCGAGACCATTCGGTAAGCAACCTTTCCTCCCCCTGACACACCACCCACATCTACCCCCCCCACATTCACGCTGACAGTCAGTCACTGTGTCGGGTGTATGATCTGGTGACGCTTTCATGTGTGTGCTTTCTCTAGGTGGGTGTGTGAGGAGATCCCAGACCTCAAACTGGCAATGGAGAACTACGTACTCATCGACTACGACACCAAGAGGTGAAACAAGGGTCATGTCAAAATATGTTTGTGTCTGTGAAAATAACTAGAAAACATACTAAAAGGACTAAAAACATCATACAATGTCAACACTTTCATCCACGCAGGCTAACTGCTGATCTAACAGCCTGTTTGTATGTCTAAACTCAAGTCTTTGTTTTCTACTGTGTTTGGTTGGTTTTCTCAGGCCAAACATATAATTGAAATGTGTATGTGTCAGTAATAATTTCCCTTGAGTGCAATCTCTGTCACAGTTAACAGATCTTTGTAAGTATTTTCATAGGTGAAAAGTGTTCTTGTGAAGTCAGCTGGAAAATAGGCGTTGGACTGGGCAGTTCTTGTACAAAATGAGGGTATTGATTTTGTGTCTTGTTGTTCTCACAGCTTCGAGAGTATGCAGAGACTTTGTGACAAGTACAACAGGGCCATCGACAGCATTCACCAGCTGGTGAGTCCGTATATGTGCAGGCTTTCAGTGCTGTGTAGGTGAAGTGAATGTGAAAACATTAGTCATAAACGTGAACAACACTGTACTGTGAGTCTGTTCCTGTGTTCCTTTGAATCTGTGCCACGCGTGACCCAACGCTCTCTTACGAGACTAAGATCTATAATTAAGTATTTATGCTTCTAGTTATTGACCAAGATGTTTCATAAGCACAGTTGTTATCCAAAAACTTTTTTTTGAATGTGTATTCTTTGGTCCTTCTCTTTGAGAGGCCAGCACCGCTTAACTTAGGAACACATTGATGTATAGGGAAAAACAATATACCTCGATTTTGTGTGTGTGTGTGTGATTAAATATATGCAATCCCATTTTATAGTGGAAAGGGACCACCCAGCCCATGAAGCTGAACAAGCGCCCCTCCAATGGGCTGCTGAGACACATCCTACAGCAGGTGTACAACCACTCGGTGACCGACCCGGAGAAGCTGAACAACTACGAGCCCTTCTCCCCTGAGGTGTACGGAGAGACCTCTTTCGACCTTGTGTCTCAGATCATCGACGAGATGGAAATGATGGAAGATGACACCTTTGTTGACCTCGGCAGTGGTAAGTCTGCTGTTATTGTTTGGACATCCAGGTTTCAGAAAGAATTGATCCGACGTGGCTTTTACATTACCACCATTTCTGTCATATAAAACCAAATGCCACAGTAAAAAATAGGACAGACCTTTTAAATACATTGTTAATAGTTTACCAGTCGTACATGGAAGCAGTTAAAAAAAAGAAATAATGTTTTGATTTTTAAATTGAACAACATTGACAGCTAGGTGTCTTTTGTATGTTTGGCGTAAGACATGAACCTATTGTTTCTTGTTTGCAGGAGTGGGGCAGGTAGTGCTGCAGGTTGCAGCAGCAACCAACTGTAAACACTACTACGGTGTAGAGAAAGCAGACATTCCAGCTACCTATGCAGAGGTAACGACATAAATATCTCACAAGAGCAGAGGGGTAGGGATGTCACAGTACCATAAATTTAATAGTCGATACCAGTAGCAGTGAAATTCCACGATTGTTGATGCCCAATTGGAAGCCACAGTAAAAAACAAAACTATAAATCACATGCACTTCAACATACACTCCTTTTTAATAAAAACATTTGAACTTGAAAACTAAAAGGTGTGAAAGATGTCCAGGACAAGGTGACGTGATGTCAGTTTATTCATAAATGAGCAAGCTGTTGAAATTACAACCGCAATGCTCAATTAATTAATTAATTTATTTATTTTCATAAGTTTTTTTACAAACTCACAGGTGTGAAATGTTTAATGGTGACTGAATGATTTGAGATTTCTATGTTGAAAATCAGAAGTTATTGACCATTGAAATGGATTATATTGCACTTTCCGTTGCACTGCAAACTGCGTCGTTATCTTGCTGATTTTGAGGTGATTATAACTGAAACGTGTGCCTAACTGACACAGAGCTGTTGAAGATGACAGTCCGCAAATACGATAAATCGCCATCTTTTCAATTCAATTTAATTTATATAGCACCAATTGACCCTTCACTAAGCCACACCCTGAATACACAGCTGGCCAATCACAGCGCGGTATAGGACTCGCTCTAACTGAAGTTCAACATTTTCATGGATGCGCTCCATTGACTCTAATGTAAAAAGAGTCAATTTCTAGCTTTTTTTGGCTATATTATTCTAAGATATGGTCAAACGCTGTTCCTGGGGCACTTGTAATAATTACAGTCGTTGAAGTTGAAAGGAGAAGTACGATTTATTCTCTTTCCAAAACCTAAAGTAAATCAAAATGGATTTCCCGGTTCACGTTTCATTTTCTCATCTTTGCCCTTTAGCAACACACCAGAACGGAGCCCTGCACCCATGTGCCAAGGGGCTGTTCTTAGTCTAAATGAGTCCTGACTACAGTTAGTCTAACCAGCTGAGCGTTCGTTATCACAGTAAAAGATACAGGCTCTCAGCCAGAAACATGGCTTTCCTTAAGGCAAGAGCCAGAATTTCACTGAGGGGCTCTTGTTAACTCGCTAATCCTCCTTTTTGGAACACACGCATCCCGTACTGATTGTTGTAGTTTAAAATAACTTTTATTAAAATCATCATGTTTGGATATTAATATTCAAATTCAATCTTTCAGACCATGGATAAAGAGTTTAAAAAGTGGATGAAATGGTATGGGAAGAAACACGGGGAGTACACAGTAAGTTGACTCTTAGTGTGACATTTACTCACAAAATGTTAAATGTTGGGTGTTCTGCAGATCCACGTGTATTCAGGGTTTGTACTAGTCTGCTCGGTTTCTTTCAGCTGGAAAGAGGGGACTTTCTGTCAGAAGAATGGAAGGAAAGGATCGCCAACACAAGGTGGTATACCAAACCCAGCCACAGTAACAATTCAATATTTTCTTCTATTAAGACCAT
>NW_024041606.1:0-4768 GCF_014851395.1 Micropterus salmoides | reverse complement strand
GACAGGGGACGACGGCAGCTTCCGACGAAGGAGACGAATTGTCAACATTGACAAGCTCTTCGTCCTTCAGCTCGCCGAGGAAAAGCTTTTACCGGCAGACGTTTCCTCTGCTCTGGAAAGCCTCCACAAACTGTCTGCCGACCCTCGCCGCTAGCAGCTGCCCTTGTCCTGTACAGTCATTGTTAGCAGCGTAGCGTGAAGATGTCTGCATGTGCGCACGTGTCCACAAGCAGTCAACTATTTCAGACACGGACAAAATTCATGTCATGCAAATGCAGAAACTACAAATTGTTAGCAACTGTCTGCCGCTGTACAGACGTCTGGTTGACTGCACACGTGCAGAAAGCGTCCGCAGACGACCAGGGACGGGCAAAAATACATCAAAATGTCTCTAAAAATTAAATACGCTAATTTTCAGGGTATCAAAATAAACTACAAAATATAGCAGCCAAACTTCTGGAGCAACTCGGGGTTAAGTGTCTTGCTCGGGGACACATTGGTGGACGTGTTGCAGTGGGAATTGAACCCAGGTCTCCCACACATGTGTCTTAGCCACTGCTCCATCACCACTCACGCCCACATTGAGGTTGTCAGGAGCGGAGACAGGAAAGGTTAAGGGAGTCAAAGTACAGGTTTATCAAGGCGGTGCGCGATGCTAAACAGCGAATCGCAGGGTAGCTCACGATACCGATAATATCACGATACAGCAGTTCTGCGATAATCGATACATGCTAGACAATCCTAAAGTGATAGATCACGATATCTGTCTAACTATGAATACAAAATTCCCGTATTTATTTGCTGCAAACTGTTAGAAAACAGCAAAATTCTTATTTCACACAGAGCTCAGGAAACATATGTACTTTCAGTATCTGCACAGTGTGTCACTCAGGATGTTCAGCATGTGAAGCAAAATGTGAAGTTTGTTATTAGATTTTCACGATCACGATGCTAATGTCCGTTAGCATGTTAATGGAGATTCCCATTATATGTTAGCATTGAGCTAACCATCAAAGTTATTTTTTATGTATCGATATGAGGGCTGGATTACTGATACAGTATCATGGAAAAGTGTTTAACGATATATTGCAGTATATATTTTTTGGCACACCCCTACCGCTGAAGGACTCAGAGAATCCCAACGTCCCCCCTAAACCCTGAGCCCTGAACCTTCACAGACTTTACTGACGTCTCTTGTAAAGTGATTGAGTGCAAGAGGCTGAAAATGCTGTAAACAGGAACGGGGCAGCACTTTGACACTTAATCACGTAACCTTGACGACGCTGAAACACGTTTTTACACTTTTTATTTTGTGTTTTTGCCAGATTTTTAGGTCTTGCAGGCTACAGAGGTAAATGTCAATATACATTTGTCAGTAATAATTAATGCACTAACAGCCTCATTAAGCAGAAACTAAAATGAATGTTTGAATAAACCAAGTGTGTAATAAGGTTTGTTCTATGTACCACCTTAAATCTATGTTAAGAAAGATCAGCGTTTGTTTCCATGCTTGTTTGTTTACTGTTCTTCTTCTGTTATGAGGCAGATGTGCCGTGATATTTCTCTCGCTGCCCGGCTTCCACTGGTAACCCCCGTGTTTCCCGTCACAACGTTATGAACTGAGTCTGCAGAAACGTGGACTTACGAAAAGGGCTCAAAATGGCCGCGAGAGAGCCCTCAAGCACGTCCCGGGAACGTGCCTCAAAGTCTGTGTGTGGACGCTGGGATTGGGCCTACAACACCAGGTCTCAGCCAACGACTCTGAACCTGAACCCAGGTAGATCACCACAAACCTGAAGCCCCCCCGCTCCATTAAAGACGCTCGCCAGGCCGACGAGCTGTCGCTTTGAGACACAAACCACCGTGGCTCCATCGAGTCCACCTCAGCAGGGGCCCGGGCTTCTCCACAACTGCCCACGTCAGGCTCCATCCACACTTAAAACGACCGTCCTCACCAGCGTTTCAGCTGTGAATCGTTTCTGCTTTGCATGACTGATCATCAGGAAGCCAAACGCGAGCGTCATTGTTTTTAAAGTCCTCCGTTTTAGGTGTTCGGATTCACCATTTTAATGTGGACGGCAAAAGCTCTGCGTTTTAAAACAAAATCATATTAGTGTGGATGTAGCTCAGAGCCCCCCCGGGTGAACAGGCTGCTCAGGAGGCAGAACCACCAGGAAGCACCCTGAAGCACTGCGCTGATCAGCTGTCTCCGGGGTTCACGGACATCTTTAACACCTCACTGGAGACGTGCCATGTTACTTAGGGGCTACAGACCCGTCGCCCTGACCTCACCGGTAATCAAGTCTTTTGAGCGCCTTGTGTTGTCCCACCTCAGACGTATCGCAGACCCACTCCTGGAACTTCCTGTAGTTTCCTTCTGTCTGCAGCGGCTTTTTTATAATAATTCTCATTTCTTATTCTCAATTTTCCGTTTTCTATTCATGCTTCTTGCCTTACAGTAGACCTGCTCGTTTTATCTCTCACTTGCTTCGTTAATTGTTATGCTGTTATGAGCAGCTGATGTGTGCAGACACGAGTGCAGCCGATCTGACAGTAGGGTTAATATTTCAGAGAGGAACTCCACCACAGTGTCAGGCCTCATCACATCTCTGAGGAAACGACTGCTAACGGAGAGAGGCCGTCCTTCTGTCTGTGCGGAGCAGACAGGCCTTTCTAAATCTGTACAACGCTGACGAGCTTCGCCGGGCGAGCGAACTGTCGCTGACCACAGTCAGCTCCCGTTGTGTTGTCACACTCTGCAGTAGGTGTGCTTAAAGCCCCCCTCCAGTGTATTTTGACATTTCTATGCTAGTAATTTCCTCGCAATGTTGATTACCCACATAGTTCGCCAAATATTTTTTGACAAAAAGCTACATTTTGTGCTCAAAGTTGCAAAAGTTGCTGAGTTGTTAAAACGGTGTGGCGACGTATGAGTGGTTCCATACTTCATACGTCATGCCTCATTAAAAAACTGTCACGCCGTCACGCCTCGTTAAGTCAGAGCATCAAACCGATAAACATCGTTGTGAGCTAGCTAACCTATTTATCATGTCATTTACTTAGAACTTACAGCAGGTACGTTCATTATGGTATCTGTGGGTGCCGTGTTGGAGGACAGATGACAAAACGCTGGAATATCGATACTGAATCGATATTCCAGCCCATCATATCAATACATAATATTAATAAAAAATAGCGCTTCAATGGTTAGCTCAATGCTAACATATAATGGGAATCTCCACTAACGTGCTAATGGACATTAGCATCGTTATTGGAAAATACAATCTTAACCTAAACTACACATTTTGCTTCACATCCTGAGTGACACTCTGTGCAGATACTTAAAGTACATGTTTCCTGAGCTCTGTGTGAAATAATAAAGAGCTGCTAACTTCACCGTCTTGATCTGCCACTCTACACAGACCAGCTACAGCAACCCCAAAGGGTCAAAACTCAAACACAAATTCCCATTGGCGTAAAATCTATCAGTAGGAAGAGAAAGGGCAGCACGACGCTGTGTCACTGAACAGTTATAATATAATGTGATGTACAGATTAGACTAGGTGGACACCATTTGTATTAACAGTAAAAAATTCAGTGAATTTGCATTTTATGTGCCTTTTTATAAACAAATGTTTTAATAATAATTTTTCATAGTTGCTCTGTAGTTTTATTTACAGACTGAGCAGAACTGTGCTGTTTTCTAACAGTATTGTATTAATAGACAGATATCGTGATGTATCACTTTAGGACCGTGATATTATCCGTGAGCCGTGTATCGTATCGTGAGGTACCCTGCGATTCCCACTGCTAGTTAGCAAGTCTGGTATGAATGTTTTCAGGAGAGGAGAAGTGTTGTTATATTTAAGTCATGTAATTCACAAATTTACAACTCATCCTGAACAGTGAGTGTGAGCGCTACCAGCAGCTCCTCGCCGCAGCTCCGGCAGCAACTTCGCCAGTTAAATGCTTTTAATGTGAAGCTGCATTGGCAGTAACTTAACGTCGCATTTCATCGCCGCAGATGATTTAATACTGCAGATATAGAAATATTGCAATACTTTCATCAGTGGCCATTCTGCGGACCAGATATGAAGCTTTGGCCAGTTGATGATAGTACACTCGTGTCATGTTACCGTCATTACCAAATGATGAGTCCTGTTTTAAAACACATAAACATAAACATGTGTCGCTTAAAATTCATTGTGTGCGGTTTTGCATTGATTTGACCTTTCTCTTTAGGTCCCGCCTTCACGCCACCGTTGGTCAGTCATGTAAACGTCCTTCAGACAAACATCGGTCAAACTGCATCTCAGTCCCTCCCCTCAGCACCAAGAGACAGAGCAGCAGATCCACATACAGACGAATTACAATTAAACCGTGTTTTGTCTCGGCTGAAATCTGTTTGAGGCAGAAATGCATCCTGCAAAGCTGGTACCTACGAGTCGGTGTCAGATAAAGGTGATCGAGATGTAGAAGCCCACGTGAGCTTCAAAACACAACACAACATTGCTGCTAAAGGAGAGAGTGTGAAAAGCTAAACTATTATTTTATTGTTCCCACAGTGCCACCAAAATATGGCAAAAATCGCTTGTGCAGGTCGATTATAAGACGGCTTCCTGTTCAGTTCACGTTTCAGTTGAACTTTTAATGCTAAAGTGCAACAACGCTGCTCTGCAGAGTCTCCACTGGGAGTTTCACCTGAGCTGAATACGAGTCCGTGTGCGTCACACGGCTGAGTCAACCATCAATAAATTATTGACGGGAC
>NW_024041605.1:0-14442 GCF_014851395.1 Micropterus salmoides | reverse complement strand
CACCACCATGCTTCACTGTTGAGACTGTATTGGACAGGTGATGAGGCAGTGCCTGGTTTTCTCCCACATACCGCTAGAATTAAGGCCAAAAGTTCTATCTTGGTCTCATCAGACCAGAGGATCTTATTTATCACCATCTTGGATTCCTTCAGGTGTTTTTTTAGCAAACTCCATGCGGGCTTTCATGGTCTTGCACTGAGGAGCTTCCGTCGGCCACCTGCCATAAAGCCCCGACTGGTGGATTGCTGCAGTGATTGTTGACTTACTACAACTTTCTCCCATCTCCCGACTGCATCTCTGGAGCTCAGCCACAGTGACCTTTGGGTTCTTCTTTACCTCTCTCACCAAGGCTCTTCTCTCCCCCTAGCTCCGTTCGGCCGGACGCCAGCTCTAGGAAGGGTTCTGGTCGTCCCAAACGTCTTCCATTTGAGGATTATGGAGGCCACTGTGCTCTTAGGAACCTTAAGTGCAGCAGAATTTTGTAACCTTGGCCAGATCTGTGCCTTGCCACAATTCTGTCTCTGAGCTCTTCAGGCAGTTCCTTTGACCTCATGAT
This sequence comes from Micropterus salmoides, assembly GCF_014851395.1. NCBI lineage: Eukaryota > Metazoa > Chordata > Actinopteri > Centrarchiformes > Centrarchidae > Micropterus > Micropterus salmoides. The sequence continues at coordinate 13,886 of NW_024041605.1, read as the reverse complement.
TCTCATTTGCTCTGACATGCACTGTGAGCTGTAAGGTCTTATATAGACAGGTGTGGCTTTCCTAATCAATCCATCAGTAAATCAAACACAGCTGGACTCAAATGAAGGTGTAGAACCATCTCAGGATGATCAGAAGAAATAGACAGCACCTGAGTTAAATGAGTGTCACGGCAAAGGGTCTGAATACTTATGACCATGTGATATTTTCAGTTTTTCTTTTTTAATAAATTTGCAAAAATTTCTACATTTCTGTTTTTTTCTGTCAAGATGGGGTGCTGAGTGTACATTACTGAGAATAAAATGAACTTTTTTGATTTTTGGAAAATGGCTGCAATGAACAAAGAGTGAAAAATTTAAAGGGGTCTGAATACTTCCGTACCCACTGTACCCCGTTGTGTGAGTGTAACCCCCTCTCATGCTGTGCTTTTCTCTACATATTGATTAATTCGTGTTGCGTGTTCAAATTGCACCAAACTGACACTGCACTTCCTTGGGTCCGCAGCAACACACCAATAAGTGTAAAGTTGATTGGATGAGCAGTTATTGACATAATCAAAATATAAACACACACACACACACACACACACAGATTCTTCCTTTATTAGAGATGGGAAAATGAGATCAGTCACTCTGTCATCCTATTGGCTGCAGAGTAACTCTGCTGACATCTGGTGGTTTAAAACAAACTCACACATTCAGAGAATCAACTTGACTTCCTGTTGATAAACTTTATTTAACTTCTCAGGTAACTTTTAGTAACTGGTGCACTGGATTAAAAAATATCTGAATTGTGTTATTTAATGTTTTTCAGTTACAGGGTATTTTCTTATTTTCCAAGCATGTTTGTTCTTAAATATCTAAATATCTGAACACAGAACGTTCTGTTTACTGCCAGCAGTGATCAGATATATGTGATCAGGGAAACATGTCAGTAAAAGTACTTGTAACCATGAAAGGCTGCTTTCAGAGTTGATGTTGAGTTTGAAGTCCAACTTTATTGATTGATTATGTTTTCCTTTGCCTCATCATGAATGTGAAATCTATAAATGTGGTGGAGTAAAGTACGCCTACAAAGTCCTTCAAAGTAATTAAAGTTTCCCAGGGTGGGTGGCGTTAGCTCTGTGAACTGTCAGTACGGTAGGCCGACTCAGTGATCACAATCACAAAAAGCAATACTGTGTTAAGCAGGGGGGAGTAACAATTTAATTCACATTTACTACTGTACTAAAGTCGGAATCATGAGCGTGGGTGCTTGAGCACCTGTCCCTTTGGCCATTGATGCCCAAAGTGCCCTTTTATCAAAGCATACAGCAAAACGCTATATAACCTCAACAGTATCTCTCTGGAAATACATCTAAATATGTAAGTATAACATTTATAATACTTGTACTGACATCAGAAGGCAGAGTGATGTCATAGATTTCAGGAAGGGTAGTAAATGTTAATGTGAAAGGTTGCTACTCTGTGATGTTAAGTAGGGGCCACAGAATGAACACACACATTGTAGTATCTTTATTAGTGGTTCAGGCCCAAGTGGGCTGGGAACCCGCAAATGCAAGGCATCGCGGTTCCAGTACCAGTGGCTCGGAACCCTATTGTTTTCACTCAGATTTGTTCTTTTTTTTCTCTTCCGTGCATAAAACTGATACAACTGATGCTGCGGTCTAGACGGTAACTGCTAGGGACACCAAACTCACAAGGTAGGTTCACAGCCTCAAGAGTACCTCAGGTGCAAAAATCCGCGAAAACTGAAAAACCTATTTTAATTAACTCCTCCGAAGCTGCAAGTCCGATCGACACCAAACTTGGCACGAATGATCCCTGGACCGAGCCGATAAAGGTTTGTAGAGGAAATCTTGATCCCACAAAAACTGTCGCAATTATACGCTAACAAATATTTGCGAAAACACTACTAACAGGTAATTATGTCATATCTTCGCTTTGGAATGGCCGATCAACACCAAATTTGGAGTATTAATGTGGGACGCCCTCCTGAGGGCCTGTGCAAAATTTGGTGAAACTCGCCCCTAGGTGGCGCTATTTAATTCAGAAAATTTTGTTCCTCTACGAGTCACATTGACATGAAACCACAGCCTAAATGTTCAGCACCCTTACTACAGGCACCAAAGTTCACCCAAATATGCCCATAGGTGGCACTGTTATTGTAGATTAAAGATGTCAAAAAAAAATCCCATTGACTACCATGCATTTTATATCTCCATAACAACAAGTCCGATTGAAACCAGATTTGGAGCAATTGTTCCCCATGGACCCCTGATGACACCTGAAAGATTTGGTGCAATTCGGCCATAAGCTCAAGCTCAAATACGGTCAGAGAATCCCATTCATTTCAATGGGATTTTCAACCAAAGGACATTTTGCCACATAACTACGGCCCACTACATTGCACATTCATAAACCTTATGTCTCCGTGTTTGGGGGATGCTGCCGATTCCTATGGTATAGGACACACCTCTATGCGATGATGTTTTCATTTTCACTATATTGCAAAACTGAAAAACCTATTTTAATTAACTCCTCCGAAGCCAGAAGTCCAATTGCCATGAAACTTGGCACGAATGATCCCTGAACCGAGCCGATAAAGGTTTGTAGAGGAAATCTTGATCCGCCAAAATTCATCCCAATTACAACCTAACAAATGTTTAAGCAAACGCTAAAAACAGGATGTCATGTCAGATCTTATGTTTGCAATGTCCGATCTATACCAACCTCAGGGACCTTATCTGGCACGCCCTTTCAAGGGCTTGTCTGAAATTTGGCGTCAATCGGCTCCTAGGTGGCGCTATTAATTGGAAATCAAATAACACTCCCATATACATACATTCATTTCACATCTCTGTAAATGCAAGCCCCTTTCATTAATAACTCTGGTCATTTATTCTCCACAGGCCCCCTGAGCCACGGCAGGGCCCGTGCACAATAAATCATGGCGGGCCCGGGCCGACTCGTGCGCCCTCTGCGGGGCCAGGGGGGGCGGCTTGCGCCAGGAGGCTTAGACCCCGCTTATAACTGCTTTTATATATATATACTATACTGCAGTTCTAGTTTTGATTTGTCTTTAGACATGTAATCAATCAAAATCCAAATATACCTCAGACTCACAATGCAATATAATCATGATCACAATATTGCTACTGTAGTAAGCAGCACACACATATTAACATCTCTATCTATAGTTTTGTTTGTTGTACTCTTACCCCTGCCTTGGCCACCCTCATTCAAGGCAGACTAAGGCGGGTCATACTTTTGCAAAGTTGATGTAGAAGGTGTCTGCACACACATTTACTGAAAGACTGAGCAGGAGAAAAAGAGAGGGGGTTTCTTCTTGTAGTTTGAGGGATAGACCCGGGACCTATTTAGATTGAATGGACATGACAACGTGCATTTAGCATAATAGGATCTTACATTGTACGGAAGCTGAAAGACATTCATGCTGTTTAGAGTCTGTGGTTGCGGCTTTGTTTATTTTCAGTTATCTGCATCTCTCTGTTATACTGAAGAGAGATGTGTATCGGATGTCTGTATTGGTAAGCCACAGCCAAACCAGCAGGCCTACAAGTAAAATTTTCCATCCAACAGCTTTGTGAAACCCACAGACCCACAGACATACAAACATCTTTCTGGCTCAACTCACACTACATCCCCACTAACAGGGTCTTAGCGGCATATTTTCCACTTTTAAATCTCTACTAAATCAGCCTCCACCAACAAATCTGTCTGACAATACCTTTACCTGTGAAGGCCGGCAGGCAAAGTGGCAACTATAACTAGCCAATTTTCTAAATCACTCAAAATCAACGAGGGCATATGGTTTTTTACCAGCGTGAGAGAGGCAGCAGAAATGTCTGTGAGCTTGCTTATGTGTGTGAATAAACCTCCTCAAACTCAATCTTGTTATGGACATCACTTTGCTTTGGTACCTCTGAACCTGCGTAAAGCCTAACCATGACGTAGCCTCAAGTGGCCATTTGAGAAGTTTGTTATTATTTGTTTTTGTTTAAGTTTATGGACAAATAGCCACTATAGATAGAGTGATTTCAATAAAAGTGCTTTACAAAAAGAATATAATTAAAATACACTACAATAAAAATTTTAATTAGCACATTAAACACTAAAAGTAAAACCACTTATACAAATACATCAGAAGATAGCAAACATTTACATCTCATACGCTGCAATGTCTATATCCTTATACATACAGTACATGTAGCAGTCCTTCTACATCTCTTCTTCTGTCTTCCCAGGTCAATGGCATGTCACCCTCCTTGTTTACTCCTCTCATGGAAAGCGAGGTATCAGAACTCTTTATCTGTAGCCGTCCCACTACATGCCCAATGGACCCAATTCCTACGAATCTCCTCCAAGCCACATCTCCTACCGTGGTGCCGGCAATCATTCATGTGATAAATCTTCCTGTGGCTTCGGGAACCTTCCTGACCGCTTTCACAAGGGGTCACCTTACACCCCTACTCAAAAAGCCCTCCCTCAACCCAACTGAAGTTGAGAACTATCGGCCAGTTTCACTTATACCAATTTTATCCAAAGCTATCGAACGGGCAGTCTTTAAACAGCTCTCAGAATTCCTCTCATGTATTGACATCCTAGATCCATATCAGTCTGGTTTTAAGAGTGGCCCCTCTACTGAAACGGCTCTTTTGTCTGTGAGTGAAGCCATCTCGGTGCTGATCACAGACTGTCTCTCAGTCATACCTGCATGGATGAAGGCTTGCCACCTTCAACTAAACCTCTCTAAGACTGAACTCTTTGTCATTCCAGCCAAGTAATCTATCCACCATAACATCAAACTACAAAATGACTCCGCAACCATCACTCCAACCAGGGTGGTGAGAAACTTGGGTGTTATGATTGATGACCAACTGTCCTTTTCAGACCATGTTGCTGTTGTCTGTCAGTCGTGCCGCTTTTCTCTATATAACATAAGGAAAATCAGGCCCTACCTCACTCAGTACGCCACCCAGCCTCTAGTACAGACCATGGTTATCTCTCGTCTCGACTACTGCAAGGCCCTCCTAGCAGGTCTTCCAGCTTGTGCAGTGAAATCCCTACAAATGGTCAGAATGCAGCAGCGCGTCTGGTTTTGGATCAACCCCAAAGGACTCATTTCACTCCATCATTCGGCGACCTCTATTGTTTTCCCATGGCCTCCTGAATCAAATTCAAGTCACTAATGCTTGCATACAGAGCTATTACTACAAGCCTACGTTCCTTCTCAGCTATGCTCCTCCAACAGATGCCACCTTGCTCTGCCATCCCTTCACACCAAGCGATCCCAGTCCGGGCTGTTCTCAACGAGCTACCACATGCCATCAGAGCATTGGAGTCCTCGCTTCTTTATAGAGAATGGGGCATCAGTCTTGCAGGTGCTTTGCTCAGCTGGTCACAGAGAGGGAAGTAAACGAGTTATTTAGGAGGCAGAATGGGCCGGACTCTGTCCACCCTGAAGCACTGTGCTGATCAGCTGTCTCCGGTGTTCACAGACATTTTTTACACCTTACTGGAGACATGCCATTTGCCAGCCTGCTTCACTTCAAAGCCTCCACCATCATCCCTGTCCCTCAAAAACCAGGAACCACTGGACTAAATGGCTACAGACCCGTCGCCCTGACCTCTGTGGTTATTAAGTCCTTTGAACGCCTTGTGTTGTCCCACCTAAAATCTATAACAGACCCACTCCTGGACCCCCTACAGTTCGCCTAGAGCCAACAGGTCTGTAGACGATGCAGTAAACATGGCCCGTCACTACATCCTCCAGTGCCTGGACTCCCCAGGCACCTACGCCAAGATCCTGTTTGTGGATTTCAGCTCTGCTTTTAACACCATCATCCCAGCCCTGCTGCAGGACAAGCTCTCTCAGCTGAACGTGCCTGACTCCACATGCAGGTGGATCAGACTTCCTGAAAGACAGGAAGCAGCACACGAAGCTGGGAAAACATGTCTCTGATTCCAGGACCATCAGAACCGGTTCACCTCAAGGCTGCATTTTTTCCCCCTCTGCTTTCTTCCTGTACACCAACACCTGCACCTCCAGTCACCAGTCCATCAAGCTCCTGAAGTTTGTGGACAACACCAACCTCATTGGGCTCATCTCAGGTGGGGATGAGTCCGCCTACAGGTGGGAGATTAGTGGGACCGAGTGAAGCCAGACCGGTCTCTCTTGGAGCTCAGTGCTCTGAAGATAGTGGAGATGGTTATGCATTTTAGGAAGAGCACAGCCCCACCCTCCCCCGTCGCCACTGTGGACTCCTTGTGCTTCCTGCATCACCTCCATAACCAAGAAGGCCCAGCGCAGGATGTATTTCCTGCGGCAGCTGAAGAAGTTCAGCCTGCCAAGAGTCCATCCTCACCTCTTCCATCACCATCTGGTACGCTGCTGCCACTGCCAGGGACAAGGGCAGGCTGCAGCATATCATTCGCTCTGCAGAGAAGGTGATTGGCTGCAATCTTCCTTCTCTTCTGGACCTGTACGCTTCGAGGACTCTGAGGCGAGCAGGAAAGATTGCAGCTGACCCCTCCCAACCTGGACACAAACTGTTTCAGACTCTCCCCTCTGGCAGGAGGAGGAGTCCATCAGGACCAAAACCTCTCGCCACAAAAACAGCTTCTTCCCATCTGCAGCTAGCCTCATCAACAACTCACTGACACTCCCCCATTGCAAATAATACAATGTCTCTGCACATATAAATATTATTTCATTTCATATCATGTACCTGGCACATTGCACATATTTGTTGCTAATTGTTAATCTTTGTTGTTGTATATTTTTATATTGTCAATTTATATATTTCATTGCAATACATCTGCACAACACAAACACAGAATAATGCACATGTAATATGTGCGATGTATTATTTTTCTCTATTCTTTTTAATATTCTTAAATAACTTGCATTGGCTATTCCATATTTATATATTTCTACATTTATTTATGTCAACTGTATGTTTGTCTAAGTGTAGCGCCTCATCAACAAAGTTTCTCGTGTGTGTAATACACTTCTTGGCAATTAAGCTCCTTCTGATTCTGAGCAGCTGCTATCGCATTTGCGCTATGGTAGCATTTTTCGACAAGGCAGCATATATCTGCCTTGGGGGGAGTGTGAGTACATATGGTCAAACAAAGAACAAACGTGCAGGGGGAACTTAAGTTGCTTCCTGCAAATGTGTGGTTGTTTAAGGCCAAACACAAGTATATTTGTGCTGCAGCACGTGTTCTGACAGGAACCAGGAAAAGAGATCATATTTCTCCTGTTTTAGCTTCTCTGCATTGGCTTCCTGTAAAATCCAGAATTTAAATCCTCCTTCTCACCTACAAAGCTCTTAATGGTCAGTCACCATCTTATCTTAAAGAGCTCATAGTACCTTACTACCCCACCAGAGCACTGCGCTCCCAGAATGCAGGGTTACTTGTGGTTCCTAGAGTCTCCAAAAGTAGACTAGGAGCCAGAGCGTTCAGCTATCAAGCTCCTCTCCTGTGGAACCAGGTTCCAGTTTGGGTTCAGGAGGCAGACACCATCTCCACATTTAAGAGTAGGCTTAAGACTTTCCTCTTTGATAAAGCTTATAGTTAGGGCTGGCTCAGGTGAGTCCTGAACCATCCCTTAGTTATGCTGCTATAGGCCTAGACTGCTGGGGGATTTCCCATGATGCACTGAGCTCCTCTCTCCTCTACTTTCTCCCTTTCTCTCCCCCCTCTCTCTCCTTCCATCCCTCTCTTTTTCTCTCTCTCTCCAAATTAATGCCATACCATTGAAGAAATAGGCAACAAAATAACTTTTCAGTAACATAGGTTGACATTATGACATAGTTGTTTATGTGTTATGCAGTATTCAACACCATGTTGTAGTCCATGTTGTGACTACTGTTCCTGAGACTCATATTCCAGTCCCCAGATTCAGCTGAACCACTGTTCTGACGGTATTGGGCCATGAACAGGCCCTCTTTATTTAAGGTGGCGGTTAGAGTTATGGCAGTCCCTGCATCAAGTGCTCCTGTTGAACGTCTATGAAGATTCTCAGTCATCCAGGTCATAGTCATCCAACGAAGGTTAAAATCAAGGGCAACTTGATATAAGTCCAGTTGCCCTTGATTTTAACCTTCGTTGGATCACCTGTTGAACGTGTGTTCAGCCATGGTGGTGCGATGATGCGCCCACATCTTTCACAATTAAGCGACAAAGTGCTGTCAAACTTAATGTGTCCCACATTTGACACTAAATATATAATGGTGACGAAGCCAGAGACTCTGATCAAGAAAGGTACCCCACCCCCACCCCACCCCCCAACTTATTGATTAAAATAATTAATGTACTACTTTAGATTTTGAAGCTGTAAGCTGTTAGATATGTTTGTAACCTCCTAAAGTTTATTATGAGCTGACTTGTGAACAGAGTCTCCACCTCTGACCTCTGTTCCTCTCCAGCACTGTAGTTTACTGTGTGGATGGATGGACAGCAGAGACAAACATGTGTCCTCTCCCCTCTCGTGGTGTCTGTCCATGCAGATCCAGCAGCTTCATTTGTCTCTCTGAGAAGTAAAGAAGTTTCATACTGTAGGGACTCTTTCCTCAGTAGCTGAGAGCTGAGACTCAAGTTGTCTGAGAACAGGGTTTGAAATGCTGCTGAGTTCACATGTGCTGTTTTATAGAGACCTGATCTCTGCTGCTTCCATCAAAAGATGTTTGAAAAACAGGAAACATTAAAAGTCCTGACTGGAGGCTTTTCTCTTTCTGTTCAGGGACACAGGAGCTGAAGGTGAAGCCTGGAAAGAACGCTACTCTTCAGTGTTGTCACAGAGTCACAGAGGTGCTGCCATTGAAGTGTTGTACCGTCTTCTTCTTCAGAGACAACCGTTTACATGAAAACTACCAGCATGAATCTTATCTGGTCCAGCGGAGCTGAGAAATCCAGAGATGAAGGACGGAGACGTTTTTGTGATTCTGAAGAACATCAACATCAACGACACTGGAACATATGAGTGTTGGATTAGACAGGGAAACGAAAAAGGCAAATGAAACCCATCTGCACCATAAGTCTGACAGTGATGACAGTGTTCACCCTGCTGCCTTCTGGGAAGAGATATAGAAGTTTCTGCTTCCACACCACCAGACTGCAGAGCAGCTTTCCCCCCCAAGCTATCAGACTCTTAAACTCTAGTTCATCCTCAGCACTGCCCCATTGATTATTCAATATAGTTTATTTCTGTTTACTATTTTTATAATTGCTTCTATATTAATACAATTTGTCTGCTACGTAGCAGAAGGGAGTTACAAACTAAATTTCACCTTACAAACACTGGTGACAAATAAATCTACCTGGTACCTTGTACTTTGCCTGCTGCTGTGTTCTCTGTCAGATGAGCACATCAGCTGTCAGCACTAACACATAAAGACTACAGATCATATCTTCACAAACTAAACAAACAAGTATGTAAACATTATGACATATAGAAACACCTCGAGGGCAGATTACAGTAGCCTACGCTATCATTCGCTACACTGAAACCCAGTAACTTTTTTTGGGTGGGTATCTTTTGCTTGTAAACAGGAGGTCATTTCAGCCCTAAGCTTAATGAAGTGAGCGTTTTATCATCGGTACCTTTAAGAAATGATAGTTAAACTGACATCATATAGCCTACAGCAGGGGTTTTCAAATTGTGAAGTATGCCTCCCCAGGGGGGCTCCAAACTGTTTCAGTGGAGGCTCAGTGAATAAAAGTCAAACAATATTAAATTACTTATTGCATTAGTTATCAAAAGGACATCACATAGAATAGCCTACATGTGAGTTCAGGACAAACCTTTTTAAAATTATTTGGTGCAGTCAGAAGTTATGTCAAACAGCAATATCAGGCTATTTTGGCTCAAATGTTGAGTGTCTATGGGATCAAATAATATAATCATGATCCCATAGGCATCCAGGAATTAAGCAAAACTTAACAAGTAAACTAAAGATGTGGTGAGGGGTCTCCGATTCCCAAGCCTTGTCTGAGGGAAAGGCCAGCAGTCTCAGACTTTGAAAACCCCTGGCATACAGGGAGTCAAGATGTACAGGGACACCTGCGAGAAAGTCAGGCCTAAGAGTAGTTGAGCTGAGTAGTTGAGAATGTACCTTGACTTATGATTTTAGCGTTGCGTATGTTTTGTCAGTGTGTTATTTGTGCTGTACTTTTTATTGCAAGTGGAGTGGTGTGTTTAAAATGCATGTGTGTGATTTTAAATTTTACTACTGGCAAGACTGTCTGTGAATGCCGCACACCACTGCTGACGTGGTAAATAGACAACGAGTAACAGGTGCGGTCGGATGGAACCGGCGCAGCAGCTAAGATGAAGCAGCGGCGGGCAACCGTGGGAGAAGCCGCTTTAAAGAACCTGTGTGTCTGTGAGTCCTAGGGCTCAGGGTAGCTATCCCTAGGTGGCGTTGTCGGCGTGCCCTCTCAACATATGTTACTTAAATTTGTTTTGTTTATTTTTTTAATTTTTAATGTGTATCAGCCACACTCATTTTTTCTAATGTTGTTGGCTGGATGCCGTTTAAATATATTTTTAGTTAAACCCTTTTAATTGAACTTTTATCAGAACGGCCACACTTCCCCTGTAACAAACAATGGTTGGCAAAGGTCTTGATGGGTCTTCATAATCTTTGGTAGATCATAGAGCTGCAGGCCTTTTCCAAGGTGGTGGAGCATCGGGATGAGTCTTATGGTGGTGTGAAGTGTAACAGCTCTAATGGGCAATACAAAAGTGTTTCATCAGGTATGGTACAATCGTGTTTAGTTTAGAGAAAAGTAGCCATCACCACTTTGTTAAATTATACTTTGGTGACATTTAAAGTTGTTTTACAAAGATTCCAAATGATTGGCAATCCATATTTTTCAGAACCAACAAGTATGCTAAATCAAGTCACAAATTGTTGTACAATACTCCTTTGCTGTAATGAAAAACAAAAATGTTAACAACCTACCTTATCATGCTGTCTTTTTTTTATCCAGAGACACGATTCCAGTGTATCTGCAGGTCACAATGCCACCAATGAGGTCGCTGATGTTGTCATAACTGACTGTTTATCTGAAAGTGGTGTTAAGTTAAAGTACTTTTCATTATATCATTGTGCTCTACATGCATACATTTGTGCAAGACATCATAATTAAGTTAATACTATTGGTGACCTAGATAAAATTGTCCTTCCCTTCACAATTAGCTGTGACAGTTCCAAACATCTGTGACACCACTCTTTTTGATGTTAATTTTTTCATCCAATCAGCGCTGAGCCTGCTGCACAACCAGAGGACCCCTGTTGACACACGTGTCTCATTAAAGAAATATGGTCATACATCTGTACCTGTGAGGATTTATTTGCTTAGGGCACCAGTTTCAATGCCTGCCTCAGCAAAGAATGTGACCTTAAGTCTACATTTGGGTGAGTTCTTCTTCCGCCGATGCCACTGTTACATGCCTCAGTTGTGAATGTCAGTGCTGTTTGCTATTGTTATACAGGGTGGTTGTTAGGCATGGAACAACACTTGGCACACCTCCAATACTGGTATTCTTAGGAGTGAGGTGAGGCCTCAATGTATATCCAAACGTGTGAAATATATCACAAACATACAATGTTTTTGGATTACCATATTTCTCTATGATCACACATGAGAGGTACTGACTGGATCACTTGACTCATGGCCATCATCATCCGAAGTTCTGCACACATAAAGAAAACAGATTGTCCTAAGTTACCTTAACACAATAAACAATCACATACATACATAGACAATCTCCTTACGTGTAATTTATGGTCAAATTAACGTGGTATACATAAAAATAAAGTAACACTGAAACCAACAGTTCTGTAATCTGCAACTAGCTGCATGGATCTCAATGATGTCAGGGTGAAATGTATTTTTGCACACAGGATACTCAACTTGTAGGGCCTTATTTAGAGCACCAGCAAAGTGACATGTGCACCACCCTGACCTGCAGTTGGTGCAAAAAAATACCTGCACTTTGTGAGTGCTAATGGGAAACAGCACATAATGTCACATAATATCTTACCTTTTCTTTTCTACAGCTTTCCTTGGAATGAAATAGAATAACCACACTTTATAGCACAATCCACAATGATGTGTCATTTTCCAATACAAATTATCCTGAAATAAAGCCTAAAAGAATATGGTTTAACAAAGTTCTTCAGCAGAATCACAAAAATCTACAAGTTCTTTCTTGCATTCCTTAATGTTTACTGGAATCTGAAGCAAAACCATTTTTTTTGTGAACAACAGTTTTAGTGATATGAAGGTGGTGGGGGGGATACAGACATATCCATGGACATCCATTACAGAAGTGGTACAATGAAAATACCTTACAACTATATTACAGTGAAATAATTCAGTAGCAGGTGTACAATTGAGTCCTTCAGCTATTGACTCTTTTCCAAAAAATAAGATTGGATTAAAAGTTTTTCCAGGCTTCAACAGTTGCTGGCCGAGCCTTGTTGAGTCGTACAGTAGTATGTTCCAGACTGTCAATGTTAATAAGGCTGTGGAAACAAAACAATTTCATATACATATCAGGAAAAAACAATACTCAATTATTGTTTTCTTTGCACTGGGCTTTGGGCTTCTCAAATTTCTTTGTTTCTGGTGGTAAAGGAATTGTATCCAGTTCTTCTTGAGAAGGAGGAATGTACATTGTGTATTTTCCATTTCCACTCACTGCTTTTAGCTGCTGGCTGGTGCATCCACTTAGAATGTTAATTGTATAACGATCGTATATCGTGAGTATACAGTTTATTTATATTTAAACATCTATGTTGAATGTTACTGATTCTACATTACTGCTTCTGTTCTTTTACATTTCTCTGTGCTGCTATGTCAAAGTAAATTTCCCCTACAGCAGATTGATAAAGTTATATCTGTTGTGGTGGCAGCCCGGCTGACGGTGAGTGTCCTGGTTTTTTCACCCTTTTTTGTCTGTGATTCTGTTTCTTCCCTGGTTTTCTCTGTTCTCTGCCTGCCCCCCTGTGTCCTCTCCCCTGTGTGTCCTCTCCCCTGTGTCTCCCTCCACTCCTGAGCCCAGCCAACGACCCGCACCTGCACCTCGTCAGCCACCTCCTCTGCCTGCCACACCTGCCAATAGTCAGCCTCATCTCCCACAGTATTTCTACCCCGGCTCTCCACTCCATCCTGGCTTGATCGTCCTTGCCACTCGACCTCTCAAGCTTGCGCACTCATTCAGCAACTTGTTTATTTCCCTGTGCTTTGTCCCTGCAGTGTCACTAACCCTGTCTTTCTGTCTGTTTCCCTCCCAGGTTCAGTCCCCCTCATCCTCTATTCTGTTGGCTGGGCTCGTCCTCCGGTCCTCTCCTCTCCGGACTTTCCCCACGGCGTCCTCCCTGTTCTCCTTGTGCCTCCTCTCTTCCTCGGCCCCAGTGTCCCCGGCTCTCTGGTCCCAGTCTCCTCGGTTCCCCGTGCCCATTTCTCCCCGGCATCCACCTCTCCCTCCACTCCAGTCCATCACCCCCTTTTTCCTTCAATAAACCTCCTTCCCTTTGAGAGTTGCGTTCGGGTCCTCTCTGTCCCCACACCACACCATCGTAACAATATCTGATCTTATCTTAGGATATTCTGATTATACGTGAGGTGGTGCTTTCTATTGCTGTCATCACTGACCTACCTTACCCAGGGTATATACAGGAAACCTGAAGTAAAATTCATAACCTTTAAGACCTGTTTCAAGACTTTTTCAACATATTTTAAGACTGCTGCGCTGGTATTTTTGGCTATGCAAAAAAAATGAATCAATTCACCTGCAGTTTTAGCAGACTTACTCTTTGGGCGAACAGGATTTTCACATCAACAAA
>NW_024041604.1:0-25020 GCF_014851395.1 Micropterus salmoides | reverse complement strand
TTCTCACCCATGTTATGGTCATATTCTGTGTTCAGTTTGACAAGGATCAAGAGGCCAAGGATCAGGTGGTGAGGGCAGAACCAACAGACCAGACAGCTCTCCCACAGCCAGCCTCTGAACCTGCTCTACAGTCTGAATAGCCTGGTGAAGTTAAACTCTCCGTTGCTGGTGCACCAGATGGCTGAACAGATAGGCTGATGCCCTGGAAGCTAAGAGGGAAGCGGCAAAGGAGTTCGCAGGCAAGACTGCTGATTGCAGAGGAGGATGAACACAAGGTGAGGATTGTATGGAAATCCAGCTGGTTTATTGCTGTTATGTAATCATGGGCTAATACACATCTTCAGTTTTCAAATGGGGAAAAAAGCAGCAAGGTGAGTGTAGCCTAGTGCTCAAATATGCTATTGCAGTTAGCATCACATTAACTTTAGCTTTTAGGCCAGAAAGTCAGGATCATCTTTGGCACACAGGGTTTTACACGCCCAAATACAGCACTACAGTGAATTAGCTAATGTTACCCGCTAACAGCCTAATCTGAAGAAGGTGCTAAAAGTTTAGCCAGAGTGCATTAAGACATGAAATACTGCTGATATCAGGGCATAACATTAACAGCGGAGCAAATCTCGTTGAACTACATTCAATGACAATAAAGCTTTCTGATTCTGATTAAGCGGCAACCTAATGGCTCTGCTCTGGCGGTGCTGTGAGGGTAGACGGCAAAGTTACCATTGTGTGTAAATTGAAAACAATACGTTGATGTGTAGGAATTTTTACAAGCATGATACATCTTATCTATTTTCAGGACAAGGCCTGGTGAGAGCCACTACAGAGGATCATAGCCATCGTTGGAATTCTGGAAGGACGTGGGTGAATATCAATCTGCCAAATGAACTTTTTTAGCATGCATATTCACATCTGTATATTAATTCTGATATGATACTATATATGACATTGTTTGTTTCTGGAAAGAAATTGGCTTCTATTGTTTTTGATTTGAAGGACTTAACTGTGTTTAAGCCTAGTGCATTTTCTAGATGTTGAGCATGAACAGAACTTTAAACAATGATTTACTGGGTGACTTTTATGGCGTTTTTCCATCACCAGTACGAACTCAACTCGGTTCGTCCGTGCTCCGTTTTCCATTGCAGATAGTAGTATGTAGCTGGTCGTCATAGCGACGCCACACAACTGCCGCAACATAATGTTCAATGCGACACACAAACCAGCGACCCACAAACAGCTGTCTCTTTATTTAAGTTAAAACGTTTCAACGTTCCTCAGAATGTAAAGACAGATAAGTGGTATGAAACCGTCCAGCTGTGTTTTCCTCTGCCGTTGTTGCTGCAGAGGTCTGTGTGACGGCGGGAGCAGAGGGCTCTGTGAGCGGGCGCTGGCCGGCCTCACACGCTCCTCCTGCGGGTTGGCTCGTTTTTTCGCATGCCTGACCTCAGCTGACAGCAATGAACTAACGCTCCAGTCCACACAAAGGGAAAACAAAATGAAGCTGCCAGCTGTGACGGAGCACTTTAAACTGAGTGATGACAGCAGTAGTGTGAAAGTTATGGCGTTTATTAATTTTAAAATTGCTTAATTTCATTAAGCAAACAGTCAAATTTCTTACATTTTGCAAAACACTTTTTACTCCCCTCCAGCTCTCTCTTTAGCTCAGACGTTTCCTGCTACCTGCCTGTGCTTATCCATCCTTTCACTCTTTGTCTTTATAATTGCCATCTTTATAATAACAAACAACAGCTTTTTGTAGGTTTGCGTCATTTCCCGTTTCACATTTCACGTGTGTTTTGTTGACAAAACGTGGTTTCACGTCAGTCACGTAGTGTGAACGCCACAACGACTTCAAGACTCCCGTCACAAGACGGCAAGTTGTGTAGTCTGAACAGCACGGCCAACGGCCGACGCTGAAAGTCGTATAGTCTGCACGAGCCTTTAGTTAGCCTAGCTATGAGAATAAATAAACGGAGTGCTCTCTCTTTTTTTTCTCTCTCACACACACACACACACAGACAGACAGACACACCCGTGCTGACGCTATCTCTCCACATCAGATCCTCCCTCACTTAGCAGAACTTCTTGAGCATTTATCATTATTTGTTATGAGCATGAGCTACTCTCTCCCAAAGCCAAAAAACCAGAGAAGACTCAAACTGTGATGTCTGGAGCCGCTTGTTAATAGACAATGAATGTGAAACTAATTTTGTAGAAAAAGAAAACCCCACAACACTTATTTCATAGTGTCTATAAAATCTTTCTTAATTTATTGTTTTTGGAAAAGCTTCAAACCTTATATCAGATGATATCACAATTCATTTATGGTTTGTTCTTTGATTATTTTGTTATTTGTCAGATAAACAGAAAACAAAAAAAAACAGTTGTTGTTTTAAAACCAAAACGGAAAAATATTATTTTGAATTAATGTGTCTGATTAGTGTAGCTTTTTGTGTTACACTTAATAAACCTGCAGCAGATACACTTAGGCAGTGGCGGTGCCTGATTAAATGTAGGATAATTAAGATGAGATTGAACATCAACACATTCAGTTTGTAACTCACTAGAAACTGGGACAGAAACGCCTCAGAAGTTGCCCGAGAATTCTCTGGTTTTTAAGATTTCTTCAGTATCAAATTAATTCAGTGATTCAGTAGTTGTCAGTACATCCAATGGTACTGACAACTATGAATTGTTATTAGTCAGGGCTCCAGACTAGCTTTATACACGTCCGTCTCTTATATGTCCAGAAAAAATTGTATTATGAGATTAACATCATTATTTAATAGGAATTCATAATATTTAAGTCTACCTGACCAATAGGTACTCTGCTGTGCTTCCCTTCAGACTGTAGCCTTCTGAATGAGACAAGTGCACTGCACTTCATCGGAGGTAGCCTAAAAAACGAAACTAACACTGCCAATCAGGCAGACATCTCGGCAAAAATCCTCATGTTAACTTCTGCAGCTCCCAAACAGAGCTAGATTGTGCTTCAGGTGTTTATAATGCAAAACTCTACCAGCGAGTGTCCTGGCTGCGTCTCAGCGCACGCGGGTTATTTTACGATCACACCGTATGACGAGTTGCATCAACTGGGTGGAGTTGATTATCGCCGCGTCGACGTTATCAGAATATAGATTTTTTTTTCACTGCGTGAGAAGATTCATGTGTGGCGCTTAAAACTAACCTACACAGCGCGATTGAGAGGTCAGCAAGCCTGAGAGAATAATGGACCTGTACCGCAGGAACAGGTGAGCAGCCAGCCTCCTGTGTGAGTCCGGCGTGACTGTAGTAACAGCGTGAGAAGACGACCTCTGTTGTCGTCAGCGCTCGGTCGGTTCAGTTTGTCATTTGCTAAGTAATTTTAATAAACAAACACATAAGCCTCCACAATCCCTTTCGTCCTAGAGGCGTCCTACAGAATATTCTTCTTCGTCCCAAACATATTTTATGGTTATTAGTTAATTTATCGAACTGTATATTAACAAATCATACATGGATTAAAATGTTTGGGTAATTGTCGTTCAGCCTTTATACACTGTTTCGACCTGACCTTTATTTTCTTCGCGAGATGGAAGAATTTAGAAAGTTGCGCGACGCTGCGGAGAGCCGCCAGCTGCAGTAACACATGGATTAGGCTATGCGTAAAATCAGGAGCATCCAGCCAGAGGGAATGACCACTGACCGTCCAGTGCGCCGGTTCCACTGGCAACCCAACCCATGGTAGGTTTACCGGAGAGGGTGAGGGAGAGGAGGTCGCAGGAGCAACCTGGTGCACTGTGGAAGGTCGGTGATCGTTCCCTTTTGGATGAAGCCCGACGCAGACAACAGCGGAATGTGTACAGCAGCCAGTTAAACCAGTAGGGATGCAACACCGGTCTATATAGAACAAAACACAGCTGCTTGTTTTCTGTTTTGGTTTTAAAACAGAAAAACAAATAATGACTTGTATTTGGATGGGACATTGTTGTAAAATGTCAGAAAATGTATTTAGTGAAAAAGTTGTTGATGCAAATGCTTTAACATAGACCTTCTGGTTTTTGTACATTCAAAACACCATATACTAATAGGGAAAGTGTGCACATAAACTGGAATGTTGCTTGTAATTACTGTCAAAAAATGAGAAAGTCTGTAGATGTATAGGAGTTTCCTTGTTATTATTATGTTCATATAAGGTAAGTCCCATGCACTTACAAGAAAGGTCTGTATATATCGGAGTTGCTTATTATTACTGTCAAACTGTGTTTATATAAAGTAAACCCCATGCAGTAATGTAAAAGGTCTGTACATGTATTGGACAGGCTTGTAATTGCTATCAAATATTGTTTACATAAAATAAATGTGTTTTTACATTATTGGAGAATTGCTTGTAATTGCTGTCTTAATGTCTATATAAAGTGAAACTATACATTAATGAGTAAATGTCATGTTGATATGTTGGAAAGTTGAAATTTTAATTACTTAAATTAATGGTAAACGTATGTAGATATATGGGAAGTTGGTTGTAATTACTGTAATAAAAATGTTTTTATAAGGTAAAGGCCCATATATTAAAGGTACAAATATGTAGAAATATTGGAGAGTTGCTTGTAATTATTGTCAAATAATGTTTATATAAAGTAAAGCTCCATACATTAATGGTAAAAACTTGTAGATTTATTGGAGATGTGTCTGTAATTACTGTCAAAAATGTTTATATAAAGTAACCCCTCGTATTTAAATGGTAAAATATGTAGAAATATGGAGAGTTGCTTGTAATTACTGTCAAATAATGTTTATATAAAGCAATAACTGTTAAAATTATGTTTCTGTAACTTATATTACATGATCTTGGTTTTTTGTACAGGATAAAACCAATATTTAACAGGAATTTACTGTAAATCGATTGTATAATGGCATAAAATAAAAGTTTAAATCTATTAATATACTGGTATTGGGCTTTAAATTAGGGTATCTGAAGGTAAATTTACAACATTTTGTTTGCTTTACATAGAAAAGTCTTTACTTTGACAAGGACTTCTTGTAGATAGATTGGATTATCTTAAAAATATACCAAATAATACTGTATTAAAACAGCAGTCTTTTTAATTATGTAATTTTAAGGTATTTGCAATATTTTTAGGTTTTTATACAGATTTATACATTCGTTTAACATTCAACAGAGAATTTTTTAATGAGATTGAGATTTTTTTTTCTTTTAACAGCAGTTTGACTGTAAAAATACAGAAAATGTTTACGGTAAATATTCGTTTTCAAAAACAAAATTTTTCTGTAAAATAATTTAAGGTTTTTTACTGTAATTTGATGGTATGTGGTTGGCAACTTTGCTGCCAGACTTTTTACCGTAATTTTACGATTTTTGTTTTTACAGTGTAGTTTTCAGTGGCCTCTAGCAGTGAGGTTTCAGATTGCAACCACTGTCTTTCCAAGTATGTGCTCGTGCGTGTGCTTGATGTAATGATCAAGTCAAAACAGAGACCAGAGGGCTTCGCACAAAGTGCTGGAAACTCAGGTAAACTCCCACTGTTCCAATAATATTTTTATCAGCTTGACGTTGAACTACTCCCATGTTCGTTGCATGATAACGCTACATTGACTGCATTTAGCTTACATGATATATCGGTGTTAACGAGCCTGCAGGCTTTTCAATAACTTTAAAAAATTTGTGTATCTTTCACGAGAAAGGCTCATCAGTGTCAGCATAGCTGACCTGTCCAATAGGATGAAAGCCAGCTCTGAGTCAGATTGTATATCCAAAACAGCGGAGGTCTCTCCATGACTCAAATGCCTTTCCGATGTTGACCCTTGTTTCGCCCGACATTGATCTGATTCTCATTTGGCCTGACGGGCTTCATCACATAAAACTTTTGTTTTTATCCTCATGTGGAGTTTGTGTTGGGGTCTGTGTTGTGCTTGGAGAAAGGTCAGTAGGCGATAGGCTAAGGAGCGCTCGTGAAGGTCACAACCTAAAGCGATGGATTTTGCAGAAGATCCGAGACTATTTCTTCCCATAGGAAACAGCATAGAGGCTGTTACAAGCAACCGAGAAAGCCGGCGAATGGTTTATTTTTATGTGAGGTTCACAATAGGCAATTAAAAAAAAATCTTATTTCATTAAAAAACTACAAATCAAAGAAAGTGAAAAGAAGTTTTAGGGTCAGGATCATTAGGCTGAACTGCACAACCGACCCATGTTCTAAATTCGAAAAAAGTGCGTTAGAAAGTTATGTAACATCACTGTCATGAATTTATTTGGCTAGAACAGTATTTTAATCGCCATTCATCAGAAGTGGTGCACTTCAGCCTCTCTGCAAACAAAAAAAAATATTCTGGCAAAACTTTTTTAAGTCATAAACACAGCAGAGAGAACTAGAGCAGACATTTTTTCTCACTGGCATCAGCTACAAACCTTTTCTCTTAAAAGTGTAAAAAATGATAACAAAGTAATATATCATTATTCTCACCACACTGTAAAAATTATCACTGTTTAATTTAAAAACTTAAGTTCAATTGCTGCTTTGAAAATGTGAGTAAACTCAACTTTAAGAAAAGCTTTATTTTAACTCATAATGTTACTTTATACAAGTTGTTTAATTAATGATCATTTATTGTTTCAACTTGATACTGTGAGTTAAAACAACTACCTATATTACATTTTTCATTCAAAGAAACTTGCTTTCTTTTGCCAAACAAGCATTTCAACTGTGTAAGTTATAGAAGCTGTTTAATGAATGATTATTTATTGTTTCAACTTGATTCTGTGAGTTAAACTATCCGTATTACATTGTCTATTGAATGAAACTTACTTTTTCTTGTCAAACAAACATAAGTCTACACCCTTTCAACTCACATTTTTAAGTTAAGATAATTGACTATATTTATACCAATTGCCTTTTCAAGTTAGGTTAACTCATGTTTTTAAGGCAGCATTAGAATTTCAAATTAAGTAGACTTATGTTTTTAATTTCCATCCCTTATCTCAACTAATAATAGCAAGTTCACCAGTTTCCTAGAAGAGTACAATGAATAAACTTACAATTCATGTGTAGCACCCCACCATCCTGTATAAGCGCCTAAGCGACTATGATTAGCTTTAGACTTGACTGATGGGGTGTTATGGGTTCGGTGTGCATTTCAAAAGGTAGCTACCACGAAGGTTTACTTGTTTTGACTCCTGAAATACCCTCTTAATATACACATAAATTGTCAAACTTAGCATTTAAATCTCTCCACATAATATATTTTAAATAACTGACCCAACATTCTCTTATATTAACAGGAATGATATTTTACTGACTGCTTTTCTTTTTAAATGTAATACAAAAAGTATCACCTGATTCTTCAGATATTTTTATTTTACCTTTATTTTACAGCAACATTATTCATAAAAGTAACAGTATTATTTACAACAAAGCATCAGATAAAAAGACATAATAATAATAACAACAACAACAACAGATAATGCAGCAACACAAAATATACCTCGTTTTAGAAAGAATATTAAAATCAAATACCTTTGCCAAAAGTTAGCAAATACTTACTTTAAAATTATAGAAAACCTGTCTTTCATACCAAAATACTATACCACACTGTTGATTCTTTTGTCTTATTTCTTCAGCAAAACATCTTATTTTTTCCCTGCTTTACCCTTCAAAACAATAGGCTAATACTATTTTTCAAACTCCAAATACTTTCATGTACTTAATCAGTTACCAGTCAAACACACTCGGCACACACACAGTCTGTCAATTGCGCACAAAAATTTTAAAAAAGTTGCAGGCCTGTGTGTAGCTCGGGTGCGGTGCGGTCCTCTCTCTCAACAGAGTAACAATACACAAGGTCCAACTCACAGTTCAGCGTCCGTCCAGAAGAAACAGAGCATGAAGCGATGAAAAGATGAATCCAAACGGCAGCGGAGGCGAAGTCCTCGTTAGATCCTCGTGCGGAAACTCCAAACAGTCCAAGATCAGCAATGGCGTCCTCTGCTACAGTGGCTCACGGACGTTAGCTCAGTTAGCCCAGCCCCACTTGCACTAAACTTGCGCTCTAACACACTGCGTTTAAGTGAGTACTGTGCTTTACTGTCCTCAGCTATAAACATAATAATAAACATTCAACAAACTGCATATCTGTAAGTTTCTCAACTTTTCTCCAGCTCCGTGGTCACCTCTCCTACTTCGTGTCTCTCCCGTCTCTGTCTCGCGTCTTTTTTCCCTCGTCTCTTCAGTTTTTTCTTTCCCACCCAGTCCAGCTCATTTTCTTAGTTACAGCCAATCACCACAAGTGACACTGACTGACACCCGCAGCAACTAATCAAATAATGTCAACATCAACAGCTGAAAATAAAGGAACAATCAGTATTTTTTCCCTTCAGTTTACCTTACTGTTTACCTCAATAAACACACAGAACAGTTTATTTTGCAAATATTTACATTTTCATCTCATTTATGACTAAATTATCTTAATATCTGAGCGAAGCATTACTCTTTCCTTATTAAACTAAATATCTTTTTAGGTTAATTTCCATACTGAATTATTTTATTCTGCTTTTACTAGGAACTAACTTATTTTAATCCCTATATTTTACACCAGGGCTACACCCTCCCCCTTCTAAAATGTTTGATGTCCCCATCAAACTCAGGGTTCAGATAACCTGGATCTGTTTGTACTGATTAAAATTCTTTCTATTGAAACAATCAGGACACAATGTCAGAGTGACACCAGGCTGTTTGGCATAGGTGGAATTTTGGCACTTTGTAGGTGGCGCTTTCAACAAACACACCGTGACTTAAGACGTTCAATCGCTGGTCAGAGGTTTTTTTTTTAGCATTTCACCTGAAGCTCATTTTCATTTACATCTTCTCCCCCTTCTAACTCTGTCTGCATCTGGATCAGGAGAGGTGGGTAGATGAACATCTGGGATGTCAACGGTCTCTAGACTCGGATCAACTTCAGCCAAGCCTCTAGCTGGTGCAGCAACATCCTCTATGACTCAAGTTGGTTCTCTTATGACAGACTCTGGCTGTGATAAAAGATCTCTCCACTCCAATGTTAGTGGTGTTGGTGGATGTCCATCCTCATAATCAGACTCTGAAGAGGGAGAATCGTCTCCATTACTGATAATTGCCATAGAACTCTGAGTCCATCTCTGCTGTGTCCTAGTCACTGGCCTCTGTGGTAAATCTGGCTCATCACTATCTGTAGCAGCCCTTGGGCATCAATAAACCCGCGTAGAGTTTGGTCGGTGCAATATCTTTATTGTTCCATCATGCACCATGAAACTAAAACAAACAAAGCCACAATAAATCTTACAATACACGCATCAAAGACACATCTTCCACACTACTTGAATTAGCATTACACATAATTATTTCTTTGCAACATCAACAACAAGTTAAAATACACACGTACCTCGCTCCGCTTACCAAGGGTACAAACATTTAACAGAAGGTTGGGTAACTTCATTTAATCATCGCCATTCCTTTAGACAACATACTGCATGCGGCAAACGGTTCCTGCTCCGGTGTGGATGTATCTCTCGCGAGCGGAGCCACTGAGCTTGTTTAGATCAGTTCCGGGGCACATCTTTGACCCGGACGTGACTAACTAATAATAATGACGCAAGCAAAGTAACGTTCACTTACACTATCTGCAGGCAGTCTCACTAGATAGCCAGCGGGTAACAGATGATTGCGGTGTACTGTCTTCACCACTCCAATGCCCCTTTCTGGTTTCACTTTATAGACTGGGAGGTTTGGCATCTTTCCAACCATGGTGTATCCATCCATCCATTTGTCCTTCAGCTTGTGCTTCCCAGTGACACTGAAGTTTCTCAACAGCACTCGGTCTCCCTCTTCTAAGACTTGCTCTTTCACTAACTTGTCATGTGCATTTTTTTTCTCATGTGATTCTTGTCAGCAGCTTCTGTAACGAGTTGGTATGCTTTGCGAAGATCTGTTTTCAACTTAGTAACATACTGCTGGTACGTCACACCTTTTTCACTCTGTGCTGATACTCCAAAACAGATGTCTACTGGTAGGCGAGCTTCTCTTCCAAACATCAGCAGGTAAGGGGAGTAGCCAGTTGCCTCATTTCAGGTGCAATTATAGGCGTGCACCAAATGACTGATTTTCTGACTCCACTTTTGCTTTTGATTTGGATCCAGTTCCAAGCATGGAGGGTGCGATTAAATCGTTCAGGTTGTGGATCCCCCTGAGGATGGTATGGTGATGTCCTAGACTTATGGATCCCTAACATTTTCAGAAGGTCTTGGATGAGTTTACTTTCAAAATTACGCCCTTGATCTGAGTGTATCCATGCAGGGAGTCCATAATGCACAAAATTCCGCTCACAGTGAATCTTGGCAACTGTTGAAGCTCTTTGATCCTTTGCAGGAAACGCTTGTGCGTATCTGGTAAAATGATCAGTCACAACAAGGATATTTGCAAATCCCTGAGAATCAGGGTCAAGGGATAAAAAATCACTGCAAAGCAGATCGAGTGGGCCTTTACTGGTGATCTGATTTAAAGGTGATCTGAGGTGCTGTCTTTCGTGCAACACATCTGCCACAGTTCTTGACATACTGTCCCACCTAGGCCAGCAGAACCGATCTCAGATGATTTCAACTGTCTTTTCCACTCCCAGATGCCCTGACTCGTCATGGAGGGATCTAAGCACAATGGGAACATACTCGTTGGGAAGGACAAGTTGGTGTACTTCAGTACCAGATGGTTTTTTGGTTACTCTGTAGAGAAGGTTATCAGCCATCAGCAACTTGTTTGCCTCTCTCAGCAACTGTGCGACTCCAGAGTCCTCACCCTTGACTGAGTGAAACGGATGTCCTTCTCTGACTGCTTTCTTCACCGGGGAGATTACTGGGTCTATGTCTTGGGCTTTGACAAGGTTGTTGCGGCTTATCTGTGTCAGACAACCAAAATCCAAACATACAGGAAACACATAACACTCAGGGGTGGCTTCCCTGGAAACCCCTAATAACTCTGCACTGTAATGAACTCAGTTGCCTTTCCACATCCAATCTGTTTGCAATGAGCTTTGACACTTTCAAGTAAGACGTTTTGCCACTCAATCTCATTGTCAGAAAGTGGGTTACGTGACAATGAGTTAGCGTCAATGTTGCTACTTCCTGGTCGGTACTGAAGGGTGAAGTTGTATGTAGAGAAATGCAAGCCAACGATGACCAGTTGCATTTAGCTTAGCAGTGGTGAGAATATACGCCAGTGGGTTGTTATCTGTCCTCACCGTGAAACTGGCTCCATACAGATAATCATGAAACTTATCAACCACCGCCCACTTAAGTGCCAGGAATTCCAGCTGATGCACTGGGTAGTTCTTCTCAGAGGAACTCAGCTTCCTGCTAGCAAAAGTGACTGGCCTCAGCCCTTCTGGGTTTTCTTGGTTGAGCATGGCCCCTAAGCCATTAAAACTTGCATCTATGTGCAACACAGCGAATGCTAAAACAGGTGCGGTGGTTAGGCAGTGAATGATCTTCTTGATGGCCTTGGTGCATGACTGATCCTATCTGTCCCCAAAGGGTTCACTTACTTTGTAGTACGTCTTTTCTGTTGCCTTGGCTACTTTCCTCTTCTTTTGGGTTGGAGGGTAACCCTTGCAGAGCTGAGTGAGACGTCAAACTATGATGGAGTAGTTATTTATGAAACGACGGTAGTACCTACAGAACCCCAAGAAGGACTGCAATGATGTGAGGTCAGTGGGCTGTTTCCAGTGGGCTACTGCTTCAACTTTGGCTGGTTCTGTAGAGATTCCTTTCTCTGACACAATGTGTCCCATGTAAGTAACTTGGGACCTGTAGAACTGGCATTTGTCTATTGACAACTTCAGACCAGCTTCTTCCAGTCTGTTTTTTTTTTTCTTTAAACCTGTCCTGCCCAGCAGTCTGGTATAGAGTATGATGAGCTGGATACCATATTGTGCTAGACAGATTTTACTTTAACAAGAGAGTATTAATATACTCCTTTGTCTGTTTTATTATTTATTTAATTATGTATTGATTTATCACCGGGCCGGACAGGGGGGCAGACACGAGGATAGGGGGGGCACAAACAGACAGCACAGAGAAAGGACAACACCTGCAAGAGAAGGGGGATTGAAGGTGGGGACAACAGGGAATAGCAGAGGGAAACACCAGAAAGCACGCAGAAAGCAACAAAACCTGCAATAGAACAGAGAGGGGGGCTTGGGGAGGAGAGAAACAACAACAAACAAACAAAAATAAAATTATAATAATAGTAAAAGACAACCAGCTGAACAGCAGCAATAAACAGCTGACATAGTAAGACAACTAAGAGAAAAATGAAAACAAGAAACAGTCACGCACAATAAATAAGCAACACAGCACAGCCACAAGAGCTGGAATAATAAGAATTAATTTAAATAAGTAACTGAAAAAAAAGCATCAGGAATAATTCTACCAGGGGCAACCTAAATTTGTTTGTGTCTATGTGTGAGACTGTGTGTGTCGTGTGTGTGTGTCTGTATGTGTGTGTGTGTGTGTGTGTGTGTGTGTGTGTGTGCATAAGCCTGTTAAAGAATGTAGTTGTTAGTGAGAGTGGGGCGCCACGACTGTGCCACACCGACCCCAGCAACAGGCAGGCAAGAACCCCAGTAGCCAATAGGGGTGGGGGAAATAAAATTAAAAAAACAAAACAAAAAAAAACCAACAGACAGCCAAAAATTAAAAGTAAAAAAAAACACGACCATCCAAATGCCAGTTGACAACGCAATGCCGACGGAATGCGAGAGGTGTAACCCACGGAAGAGCAGCGCCCGGACCGGCCGCGGCGCGCACACAACATAGACCAGTGCTCCCCCCAACCCAGCACCCCACCGCCGCGCAGTGAACAACCAAAACGACCAAATGCCACACAATCATCAACATCAGTGCACAAGTGATAAGCCCAACACGCACACTACACGAGCACGGCGACACCCAATGCCCGGCAGCCCACGCGAATCCCGCGTGCGAGGTTGGGCAAACGAGAGAGAGAGCGAGCGGCAGAACACGACAGCGAAAGCCAGCAGAGAGAAACACCAACAGCAAGTCCCAGCCCGGCAGCAAACGCGCCACGCTTGTCACCGTGCACCCGCCAATAAAAGTCCACCGTCCCCCCAACCACCGGAAAAACTAAGGCCGCCCATGCCAGCCGACATCCTCCATGCACAGCATGCCCCCAGGCCGCCGTGCAACACCAGCCAAACCAGCAACGAGGGTGTAAGTGAGCAACTAGCTCAGCTGCATGCCACCACCAACCCACCCACCCGTCAAGGGCCGAGAACTCCAGGCACAGGCCCAGAATAAACCAGAGCACAGCCCTGCCCCGCACCCACACTGCACATCCCGAAAACTAACTTTATACTTCAGCATCCAGAGGGGTCCAACAACTGGCCGACAGAGAAATGGGGAAGCATGGATCACAGACCCTGCACAGGGAAGGGAAAAAAAACACAATGCATCAAGATGCATCGACAATCCCCCCCCACAATCCCACTATAGCCCTCCAAACCGCAACCGGATCAACCCGCGCAGCGCCCAGAGACCCCCCAAAGCGCAAAGGACCCCAGACCGCATGTCCCGGGGGAAGCTGCGCCCCGCCCTGTGGAAGAACAGCAGAAAGCCGTGCGATAGCGCGGGAGAACTAGGCCAACAGTCCCCCAGCCCTGCCAGAGGCATCCCTCCCCAGAGAGCAGCAGGAGCCCCACCCCTGCCAAAGAGGGCCCAGGCGAGGAGAGGAGACAACGGACCCCCCCAGGCCCAGGGACACACCACCCGCCCAGAAATGAGCAAAAGCCAGAATCCCAAGTCGCCAGAGCCCTAGGTCCAGAGCAGGCGAGCAGACCACCACGCCCCCCCCAACCCACCAGATCAGGCAAGGCGGACACCAACCCCACGGCACCCCCGACGCCCGGGGTTCCAGCGGAAGGACACAAGACCAATGAGAGTCCCCTCACTCATTCAACCTATCTGCCTCTGTAAATGTATTGTTTTGTGTTGGATGCATGTCATGGATTGTGAAGTGTTGTATGGTAGAGTAAGGATAAGGTGTGTGGTAACTAAGGTGCAGTTAAGGGTGTATGTAGTGAGACATGACCAAAGGAGAGAAGGTGAAGGAGGTCATAGGGAGGCTAGAATGGTCCTCCCCACTGGGACCAGAGTCCTGACTGGCCCCATCATTCAGTCCCGTCCCCCACCCCCCTAAGCAGGAGGACGCCAGGTCCCTCAAGCCCAGGGCTTATAGCAAGAGCCCCTCTAGCACCGGCAGCACCCCAGAGTCAGCGACAACCCTGCCCAGCCCCAGGATGGGTCCAGGGGGGCCCAGCCCGCCCCAGAGGTTCCAAAGCCCCGAGCCCCAGACCCCCACGCGCCCCCCCGAGGCAGATCAGCGCAGCCCCGACCCAAAGCCCAACAATCCCCCTCCGGTAGCCCCACCGCCACCCTCCCACCTCACCGTTCCCACACAATCAGGAGCACTCCGAGCACCACCATGTTATTGGAGCTGGCACCCCCCCCCCCTCCAAGGGAGCAGGTCCATCACCTTGAGGAGCCTTTGTTCATGTTCTTCCAAGGTTTTGCCGACTATGATCAAGTCATCCAAGTACACAATGACCTCCAGCATGTGCATGTCCCCAACCGCTATCTCCATAAGTCTCTGAAAGGTTGCCGGTGCCCCTGTGATTCCCTGTGGCATCCTCTCAAGTTCATAAATAGGGGGCATATAAAGGTGATCTGCCATCGGGATCTGATAGTAACCACTGTGCAAATCCAACACTGAAAACCACTTGCTTCCAGCCAAACAGTCCAGTGCATCATCAATTCGTGGGCACTGTGTACTGATCAGGGATGGTTCTGCGATTCAAGGTTCGATAATCCACACACATGCGCAACTGTCCGGATTTCTTTCGCGCCAGGACAATGGGCGAAGCATAGGGGCGTCTGGACTCCTTTATCATCCCTGCCACCAGAAGGCCTTGAAGGTGAAGGTCGGCAAGGTCGGCAAGCAGTATTCTACAAGACCGTTCTCTGAATGGGGTATCGTCATTCAGCCGTGTATGATGTTCCACCCCTTTGGCTAATCCAACGTCCCACTCGTCGGTTGAGAACACACTGGACCTCTTAGAGAGTTTTTGTCTCAGATGTTCCTCCCACTCTTTTGGAAGGGACGAATCTCCAAAATCAAACTGTGATGCATCAATCTTTGGTGAAGCCTCTGACTTTGAACTTGGAACCTCAGTCACCATATCAGCTACATGCAGGTGGGCAATCACTGTGCCCAGGGGGAGGAAGGTGGTCTTTAATGATTCATTTCGCAACAGAACCAGGAACTTGTTCTTGTCCATCATCTTTGAGAATAGGACAGTTGGCTTTACCAACATACTTGGCGGGAGAGCAGGGGAAGAGGCACGTTCAGTAACGAGGATACTGTCTCCCAAATGGTGTTTCTCTGTGACTTTACAGGCGACTATATACTCACTGCCAGCAGGGATGACCAGGGGACCAGGGCCAGACCAATTCACTTCAGTCACGGGGTTGTCATCAGGATGAACTTTGGTGGACTTTGTGACAGGTAGAGGTTTGACTTTCTGCTCTGAAACACTTACTCTCAGTAAGTGTTATCTGGTTCTGTGACTTCATCATAGGAAGTGGATGGTCTGACCTTGAGACATCTGGGCACAACAGGGCAAGGACAGGTATTGCCTTGGCTTTGCCTGGGTTCTTCTCTGGAAGCTCTAACTCCACTTGGATGTAGCCTCTGTAGGGATAACTGCTCCCTGATTCACTACCTGCAGCTCCACATCATGTGAGAACTGTGGAATCAGGAAGGGGTCAGGCCATTCAACTGAATCCCCACTACTAAGAGAAGGGAGGCCACAAGTGTCCAGTGTAGAATCTGAGATGTCATCAGCTGTGAACAACACTTTCACAGTTGCCCGCCCCACAGGAAGGTCTTTGATGTCTGTTAGGTTGCACAACTGATTATTGACATCAGGATCCTCAAATTGCAAAATGAATCCACCTCTCAGACCAAGCTTTGTTCGCAACACCTGATACAGCTCCTCAACGCTGGATGGGATGTCTTCAACTGAAAGACGTCCGATTTAATTTTCTGATATAATGACACGCAGCATCACTGTAGACTACTTTTACCTGAAAAGAAGTATAAATGTTTACTATAACCTATTCATATCAGTCCCCGTCACACACACACACACACACACATCTATCCTTAAACAATTTTTTCCACATTTTCTAAGTATCAGTGAACAGAACATAGAATCTGATATTTTCTATTCTGAGTTTGGCCAGTTCCATATTTGGTCTTTTTCGCAATGCAACCTCAGTCCAAACAGTCAACTGGAAGTCAAAGAGATCACCTGAACTGAAACTGTTGCCATGAGGCACTAACAGTTGTAGTTAAAAGTAGCTTTCAATATGCAGACATTTTCAGTGCAATTTGTTTCTACAAAGCCATTCAGGTCACAAGCTCATCACTGTGGTTACAACTCCAAATCCGCACACTATGTAGTAGCCATTGTTCAACAACAAGCCACAACTAAAAAATTGGGCTGTCTTTCTCTCTTTCTCCTTATCCGTTTTATTATGTGCTCACAAATTATCTTGCTCAACTGCAGATACTTGTAATAAGCAAACTTTCAACACTGAATTCAGTGGCCGCCATGTTTAATTATGTACAAATAGTAAGCCGTGTGTGATATTTTTGTTATTGGTCTTTAGCGCGTGTGGGTTGTAGCTAGCTTGTACTAAAGGTATTAATTCACTTATGTTTTAGGGCATAGTTAAAGTGTTGTACTGAGCTGCATTATATTGAGGTGTTTTTAATATTCTTTTGCAGTTCCATGCAAAAAATCACACTACAATTTATATTTTTTCTGATGAAAATAAGAATTCTAAAAATGATCATTCCCTCTAACACAAATTCAATTAGTTGTAACAGTTGTATCAGTCAAAATGATCACAATTACACATTTTTCAAAATTGCTCAGCCCTAATAACAGTATAATTACTTACAGCGGGTTTATTTCAGCAAGAATGTCTTGGGAGTGACCAAAAGGCAGCCTTGAATTAAGTATGACACCAGTGGAACGTAGTTTCCAAAATCCTTCCAAAGTCCGGTAGTCCGCTCGTGCTCCCTGCAGAAAGAATCATTGTCTTTGAATACTTTGTTCCATTTAGAAAGATTTAAGGGGTCAGTCCAACTGTGTCAACATCACTGAATCTATTCAAGATAGCTTGTCTGACAGTAGTGTCTAAGACATCCAGACACACATCAGACACCTTTGCAGTCTCAGTCTCCATCTTGAAAAGGCTTGGCATTTCAAGATAATGTGCCAACATAAGTTGATGTCTTGAAGCCAGGGTAAGCAGAATGTATTTAAAATTGTTGGCATCACGCACAACCTTTTTAAAGAAAGAATATTTAGCCTCAGACCCGATTGTCCAACACTTATGGGGGTATTTATGTTTCAATATTATTTGTATGAACAGATGAGCGATCTGTGTATAAATGTGTAATCTGTAAATATAAAACACTTTGCACAAAATGAAGATTAGTAAACTCACAAAAATATTTTGCAAATAGAAAACAGATCTGCAAATACATAAATAAATTCCACAAATAATAAAAATATCTGTGAATATATTTAATAGTTTACAAATAAATGAACCACATTTGTGAATAACTTCCTAACATTTATAGCTTTCAAATATGCATTTGTGAGTCCAGTTTTAATTTATAAATTGTTGAAAAGTATTTGTCACTTTCAAACAGGCATTTATGAGTCCCGCCTGTATTTGTCGATCTCAGTTCTTCACACATGGAGTTTTGAAACAAACTTTCTCCCAATGGAAAGAAAATCGACTCGTGTCATTAGGCTGTTTTCGGAGACCACGTGATGATGCCTGCTGACGCCCGCTGACGACGTCATTTCCACATTTCAAAGTAAAAAGGCCTCAGAACTGCCTGAATGTGCGAGCTTGTTGCTATCGCGAAGGAAATATCAGCTGCTCTTTCAACAAAATGTGAATGCAGACAGAAATTCAACCGTGTTGTTGTGTCGGGGGAGGCAGTGATTCAAAACAGCGGTGAGTAAGAAATAGTATAATTATTATATAACAATGTATTGAGTTATGAGCACAGGGAAAGTCCGCTAGCCACTAGGCTAATTTCAGCAGTTTGAAAATGGCACAGGCTCTAGCTAATGAGGGTGTTTAGCAAAAATCAAACCATGACTATGAACCGAATGTTTGTTAAATGTTAGTGTGGGCTGTGTTTGATGTGTGTTAGTGTACTGAATTTACATTTAACCATATATTTTTTTCCTGGTATGGCCAAAAGCCGAGTGGCCATTGATGGTAGTTCCTGTCCTGTGGTCAACACCAGCATCAAGAAGTGGACAAAAAGAACAACAACAACAACGGAATTAAGAATTAATAAGTCCTTAAGATATAAATCACAGTTTAATGCAAACAATAGGCCTGTAATGAAATTCTTTTATAATCCACCCCAGGTCTTTTTTCTTCTTGTTTCTGTTTAAATACAGAGAAAGAATGTATGTAACGTTGTTACTGCGTAATTAGAGTATAGGAGAACAGTGGACACTTACTAGGTTCCTCTGTACCTCATTTAACATTAGATATGCTTGATCCCACTTCATGTAGGCCATATGTGACGCACA
This sequence comes from Micropterus salmoides, assembly GCF_014851395.1. Classification (NCBI taxonomy): domain Eukaryota; kingdom Metazoa; phylum Chordata; class Actinopteri; order Centrarchiformes; family Centrarchidae; genus Micropterus; species Micropterus salmoides. The sequence continues at coordinate 6,291 of NW_024041604.1, read as the reverse complement.
CAAAATGTATGGTCACATTTTATTGTTTTAATTTAACAGTATCTTTTTTTGTAGCACTGAGTAGGCTATAAATTTGATGGTCAAAGTTCTCCAATGTTTTAGCATTACGAATATGTACTCCACTAAGACAGTAGGGGGCAGCAGAGCGCTTTCCTACTGCCGGTTGGGGACTGTGTTTTGATGGCGTAGCTGTCGTAATCGTTGGTTACATATTGTAACCCCAGATTCTATGAGTATAGGCGTAGCCCTCTAAGAGCTGTTGCTATTGGGTTCATCCCGCGCGCATGCGCAGTCCTGAAGATTTCTTTCACGCCCATGTGCCGTGCACGGGCCTCTCTCAGGTCACTGAGAAATTGGGTATATAATACCGGCGAGACCAGAGATCTGCTCCCAAGAGGTCAGCGACGCTGGTGGGACCAGTTGGGCCCGCAGCTTAGAGGGCTATGCCTATACTCATAGAATCTGGGGTTACACTACGTAACCAACGTTCTATTTCGTATAGGCTTTGCCTCTAAGAGCTGTCGCTATTGGGATAAGGGCGAAGCCAGATGTAGTCAATGCCCACTGGACCACCAGCGGTCATAAGCATTAACACACCAGCGAACAGCACCCTAATCACACAATGCATGATAGAGACCAAAATGTAGGTCAATGTTTCTGTCTGGTCTCGAATCGGGTACCTTCAGTATAGAAGGCGAGCGTCTGATCCATTACGCTACGGAAACTGGGATACACGGCGATTGCCATCCGCCTTAGGCCAGATAACAGGATGGCTGAACACATCACTCCCTGCCTCACACCTGCTGCTGTGAGGAAATTGGAACGAGAGTTACGCAAGCAGAGCAGGTGTGAGAGTGGAACAACACACACGCATCCCGGCAACGGGGGTGTGTGTGTGGAAAAACTCATGGCGCACGAGAGCGCCCAGAGTACAAGCACACACAGATGCACACTGCGGCTTATGTTGAGGGAACAGTAAGGATGGTTGTTATGCATTTTAGCAGTCCAACTGGAGCGCAACTAAGACCGAAGAGAGCCCCAACAGCCCGTGGCAGGAGGAGCCTTACCGGCTCCTTTACAGGGAAGCCTACATGTGCACAATGTGCCCCGAGCCAGCAGCGTCGCGCCTGGTCTCCAGAACATTCAGTACCGAGTGCGTTAGGGAAAACCCCGATACATCACGTAAATAGAATTGGATAGAAGGGCAGGGTGAAGCCCATGATGCCGCTGTGCAAATATCCTCCACAGTCATCCCGCTGAACAGCACTGTGGAGGAAGACACGGCTCTTGTCGAGTGCGCACGGATGCCGGGTGGGGGGTCCATCCCAGCCGCAACGTACGCCTGTGTGATGGCCTCACACAGCCAATGAGCCAACCGTTGTTTTGACAGAGACTTGCCTTGTGAATGCTCTCTGTAGTGAACAAACAGCTGTTGAGTTTTCCTGAGGGTAGCTGTGCGCCCTACATAATGAGACAACGCGCACACCGGGCAGAGACGATGAGATGCTTCCTCCGCCTCGTTTCGATGAGGAGGAGGGAAAAAACCTTCCAGGGAAGTAATCCGTGATCTGAAGGAGCTAGTTATAACCATGGGCATGAACGCTGGGTTCGGCCTCAAGGTGGCGGAGCTCCCGTCAGCTCTGATAGCGAGGCAAGATGGAGCAACTGAGAGAGAGCACAGATCGCTCACCCTCTTAGCAGAGGTCAGTGCCAAAAGGAGGGCTGTCATCAAAGACAGCAGTCTGAGAGAAGTTTGCGGCAGTGGCTCAAAGGGGGGGGATTGCTCAGAGCGCGCAGCACAAGCAGTAAATCCCACTGTGGCGCCAAGAGGCGCGTGACAGGCCGCTGTCTTCTCACTCCTCTTAAAAAACGCTTAACCAGCGGATGTGCAAAAACCAATCTCTCTCTAAAATCCTCGTGGCAGGATGAGATGGCCGCCACATATGATTTGACCGTGGATAAAGCCAGATTTCTGTCCACCAGCAGCTGGAGGAACATGAGATAAGGAAAGAAATAGATAAGGAAAGCAGAGAGCTGAGAGCTTCCAGCCTGGCTGGAGATAATTTGGCTCTCTCTGTGGGCTGAGTCCAGATGCACTCCCAGATAGATTGACTGGGAGGGGAGAGGAGAGCTCTTCTGCCAGTTTATGGCAAAACCCAGGCAGGACAGATGTTTCACGAACTTCATCGTGTGTAGCGCACAGCTCTCCCTGGACGATGCCATGACAATCAAGTCGTCCAGGTAAAACAACACTCTGACGCCCAACCTGCGCAGCGGCTCCAGCGCTGTCTCCACACATTTGGAGAACGTGCGCGGGGCCAGAGAATAGCCGAAAGGCAGGCGGCATTTGTTGAAGAAGGAGAGATCCAGGATCGGTCTCATTCCGCCCGTTTCCTTGGGCACCAGGAAGTACCGGGAGTAAAAGGAGGGCTGAGTTGAAAGGGCTGCGGCGGCGATAGTGTGAAACACTCCGGCCCGGTCATTCTCAGTGTCAGACTCATGCCAAGGTGAAAAACCTCCACTAACACACACTGAAGAGTGAGAGGTGGGGAGGCCGCAGAGAGGCAGGGAGTGTGGGTGGGCTGTTGTGTTTATCTGATGTGAATGTTTTTCACTCATGATAATATAAGAAAGGGAAAACAGCGGCTCCACAACTGACGCAGCGTGTGCAGTGGAGCTTGCTTGTGTGAGGGAGACGTGTGTTTCATCAGCTGCAGGAAGTTCAGGGTAGAGAGGGGCAGACTGACTGTTAGGAACATGCTCTTTGACATTTGGTTGGCTCTGAAAAGAGCCGTTATGTCCGGCTGTTCCGAGAAGAACACACACGTCCCCCGCGTCCCGTCAATACCCCCCGCTGTTTGCGGGGAGGCTCGGCGGGGGGGTTGGACCAGGAGCAAGCCGCTCGCCTGTTCTTGACGGCGGAGCGGCGCTGTGCAGAGGGAGCAGCGGCCGCCGGGGGGGCCTGGGCTGGAGCCGGCGCAGCCGCAGCAGTGGCCACGGGGCGCCTCGGCCTGGGGCGGGAGTCGCGGCGATCACGCCAGGAGCCCTGTGAGCGCCGTGGGTGTTGAGGTGCCGCTTCACCTTGTCCGCCTCGTCCGAAGCTTGCTGCAGGTGGGTTAGTGCATCCTGGAGAAGCGGCCCAAACAGCCCATCGGGGCTGATGGGGCCATCCAGCAACTCCTTCCTGATCTGCTCCGGCTGCTGGGACATGTGCAGCCACATGTTCCGTTGCAGCATCGTCATCCATGCCATAATCCAAGATAGGCCGACCGCCGCCGCTGTGGAGAGTGACAAAATGGCGGCCGTGTCGCTGGCAAGCTCGGGGGAAAGGGCCTCGGGCTGAGCAGCGGCAGACAACATGGAGGGGCCACACAGGGACTTGTCTGGACGCTTGCTCTGGCTGGTAGATGTCGCCGAGCATGGTGCTAGGAGCAGGTGCAGGAGGCTCAGCAGGCATCGGTACGCCCTTGCACTCAGCAGCCGTCTTGATTATGTCGGGGAGATCCCGGAAGAGAGCCCCACAAGACGGCAAGCTGGAAGGCGAAAGTGGAGCAGGAGCTAACGACACCGCCTTCTTATCCAACTCGAAATCAAACTCCAGGTCTTCCAGCGGGAAGAGGGGAGAGCCTGGCGGGGAGCCAGTAATGGAGGGAGCAGAGTCAGAGGACTCAAGCCCTGCATCGCCGGCAGTCCCGCCGGCGAGGTCCACCGTGAAGCTAACTGGCTTAGCCCAGCTAGCATCGTCAGCCTCCTCCTCCTGCAGGGCCGCAAAGGCATCGACCCGCCGTCGCTTCTCTTCCACGGGCAGCTGTGCACAGTAGGGACACGAGGCCCGGGGAGTCAGAGCCAGGCCAGCGTGCTGAGGACCGAGGCAGGTCTCGCAGCGGGCGTGGAGATCAAACCCCATGATGTAGCTGGCGTGGCAGGACAGGCAGAGGCGGACTCCTTCCGAGCAGCAAACCTCAACGGTAGAGCGGTGAGTAGCCATAGGAAAACTCTTTAGTAGGAGAAATTGCTCTTTAGATGCTACTCTGCTCTCCGAAGTGATGCTATGCAGCGCTGAAGAAAAAAGGGGAGCAGATCTCTGGTCTCGCGGGTATATATACCCAATTTGCGGACCTGAGAGAAGCCCGTGCACGGCACATGGGTGCGAAAGAAATCTTCAGGATGCGCATGTGCGCGGGGATGAACCCTATACGAAATAGAACTTGCCATTCTGGCAAAACCGTCAAAACCAACGGCAGCGGGTTTCTGTGTTATTAATTTCTCCTGTTTTACAGGTCAGTAAGTTCCACAAAGCACAAAATAAATATGCATAGGGAATTATATCTCTTACGTTAAGTTATTTTTTGTTATTTTTTGTATTCACTGTGTAGTTTGATTTCAAGTACTTATACTCTGCTATGTAGACACCCGTTAAGAATGACAGAGGGCTTTTTCACAAAACCAGGATAGCGGATTAAGCCAAGATTTTCCAGATATCCTGGCTAAATTAAGCCTTGACTCGGTTTCACAAACACAGTAGCACATAAGTTACCATGGCGATTTATTCTGTGCAGCTAGCCTGCTCCAGACTAGGCTAACAGCCAGGCTTAGTTAATCCTGGTGCCTTATCTGTTCAGTCAGCAGTCACGCTGATCAGAAACCAAAGTGTTTTTTCAGTTATTCCATGTACTATATGTTTTGCATATTTTCAGTAGCCTGTATTAAAATAGTAGGTTGTGGTTATTAGGTTTCATAATTGGAGAAGATGCGTACACCATATTTTGCACACAATGAGCATCAGCGAGTAGGTTTATGAGGAATGAAAGCGCTTGTAAAAAAAAAAATAGAAATAAAAGAAAAAGTAACATGGGTACAGCAACAAACCAGTGAAAGAAAGTGTGGCAGCCAATAGTGGACCAACTGAATGCGTGAGAAGCTAAAAATATCACAGCTCTTAACTGAAACTGTCATAATTATAATGTTATATTGTGCCTTAAAAGTGAGCACCGGATATTATAAGTCACTTAATTTATTTTTTTATTCATGAAACACAGGGAGGGACAGCACAATGTTTTTCTCTCCCTGGATCATCTGCTGCGAGTTTGGGAGAGAAAACAATGATTACCGTAATACATTCCAGTTAGGCTTACAGTGAACTTTGCAAAAATCACTTCTGTTTGTAGTTGCTGGATTTCCATTTTTTTATCTCCATATCTAAGTCCAAGTCCTGTTTTTTATTTTGTTAATTTTTTCAAGTGTGTGCAGTTCAGACATCTAACAGTTTGTGAAACACATAACAGCACAGCAGGAAGTATTCACCTGTGGATGTGCTTATACTTACTACATTGGCAGACTGGCTGTCAGACTGTAGGACTACAGCCTCAGGGTCAAGTTACAGATATTATATTAGAGACAGTATTTGTATGAGCACCACAACACTGACTTTTATCTATTATCCATATTAACTAAACAAGTACCCCATTTTCACACAAAATTGACAGACATCCAGCCCCTCTGCCAAGCACACTTTTTAAAAGTATTTTAAAAATTTGCATGCAATAAAAATAGTAAATAACTTAAAAGGCTTTAAGAAAGGTTAAAGAAAACATGCAATGCAAACATAGAAAAAAATTGTGCATTGTCCAAAAAAGAAACTTAAGCTAAATAAACCAGCTACTGCATTATATTTTTAGATTTTGAATTGTCACCTGCTGAATTTTGTGTTTCCTTTTTATATAAATAAAGACATTTCCACCATAAAGTGGTGCAGAATATTTCTTCAGACATCAGAAAATTAAGTGTTTAATGCTCAAAAAAAGTCTGGTGGAGGACCCCCAGACTACCCACTCAGATATCTCAGCATTGAATATTATTTCAAAATAGGGTTAAATTGGTAACTATGAGGAAATAAATACTTTTGTTGTGAACTGCCGCTATATAAATAAAATTGAATTAAATAGATATTATGTTATTAGTGGCTGTAATTAATAGGCCTACTTGCTACTTAGCTAAGTGACATATTAATCCACTGCTCACTTTTAAGGTCTGACATAGGCCTAACGTTACAAATTATGGTAACGTTATTATGACAGTTTCAGTTAGGAGCAGTGATACTTTTAGCTACTTAGCCTACTTATTAAGTCTGTCCTCTATTGACTGCCACGCCTTTTTCTCGCTGTTTTAATACTGCGGCTGTGTTTCTTAATTTTTTTTTTATATTATGTGCATTTATTCTTCAAAAACCTTTACACACAGTGAGTAACAGCGAATAAAGTATGCTGCACACATCTTTTCCATTTCATCATC
>NW_024041603.1:0-16200 GCF_014851395.1 Micropterus salmoides | reverse complement strand
GTGTGTGTTACAGTGTGTTAGTGTGCGTGTGTTACAGTGTGTGTGTTACAGTGTGTTAGTGTGCGTGTGTTACAGTGTGTGTTACAGTGTGTTAGTGTGCGTGTGTTACAGTGTGTGTGTTACAGTGTGTTAGTGTGTATGTGTTACAGTGTGTTAGTGTGCGTGTGTGTTACAGTGTGTTACAGTGTGTTAGTGTGCGTGTGTTACAGTGTGTGTGTTACAGTGTGTTAGTGTGCGTGTGTTACAGTGTGTTAGTGTGCATGTGTTACAGTGTGTTAGTGTGCGTGTGTTACAGTGTGTGTGTTACAGTGTGTTAGTGTGCGTGTGTTACAGTGTGTGTGTTACAGTGTGTTAGTGTGCGTGTGTTACAGTGTGTTACTGTGTGCGTGTGTTACAGTGTGTTACTGTGTGCGTGTGTTACAGTGTGTTACTGTGTGCGTGTGTTACAGTGTGTTAGTGTGTGTGTGTTACAGTGTGTTACAGTGTGTGTGTTACAGTGTGTTAGTGTGTGTGTGTTACAGTGTGTTAGTGTGTGTGTGTGTTACAGTGTGTGTGTTACAGTGTGTGTGTGTTACAGTGTGTTAGTGTGTGTGTGTTACAGTGTGTGTGTTACAGTGTGTTAGTGTGCGTGTGTTACAGTGTGTTACTGTGTGTGTGTTACAGTGTGTTACTGTGTGTGTGTTACAGTGTGTAGTGTGTGTGTGTTACAGTGTGTTAGTGTGTGTGTTACAGTGTGTTAGTGTGTGTGTGTTACAGTGTGTTACTGTGTGTGTGTGTTACAGTGTGTTAGTGTGTGTGTGTGTTACAGTGTGTTACTGTGTGTGTGTGTTACAGTGTGTTACGTGTGTGTGTGTTACAGTGTGTTACTGTGTGTGTGTTACAGTGTGTTAGTGTGGTGTGTGTTACAGTGTGTTAGTGTGTGTGTTACAGTGCGTGTGTTACAGTGTGTTACTGTGTGTGTGTTACAGTGTGTTAGTGTGTGTGTTACAGTGTGTTAGTGTGCGTGTGTGTACAGTGTGTTAGTGTGGTGTGTGTTACAGTGTGTTACTGTGTGTGTGTGTTACAGTGTGTTAGTGTGTGTGTGTTACAGTGTGTTAGTGTGTGTGTGTTACAGTGCGTGTGTTACAGTGTGTTACTGTGTGTGTGTTACAGTGTGTTAGTGTGTGTGTGTTACAGTGTGTTAGTGTGCGTGTGTTACAGTGCGTGTGTTACAGTGTGTGTGTTACAGTGTGTTACTGTGTGTGTGTTACAGTGTGTTACTGTGTGCGTGTGTTACAGTGTGTGTGTTACAGTGTGTTAGTGTGCGTGTGTTACAGTGCGTGTGTTACAGTGTGTGTGTTACAGTGTGTTACTGTGTGTGTGTGTTACAGTGTGTTAGTGTGTGTGTGTTACAGTGTGTTAGTGTGTGTGTTACAGTGTGTTAGTGTGCGTGTGTTACAGTGCGTGTGTTACTGTGTGTGTGTGTTACAGTGTGTTACTGTGTGTGTGTTACAGTGCGTGTGTTACAGTGTGTGTGTGTTACAGTGTGTTAGTGTGTGTGTTACAGTGTGTTAGTGTGGTGTGTTACAGTGTGTTACTGTGTGTGTGTTACAGTGTGTTACTGTGTGTGTGTGTTACAGTGTTAGTGTGTGGTGTTACAGTGTGTTACTGTGTGTGTGTTACAGTGTGTTACTGTGTGTGTGTGTTACAGTGTGTTAGTGTGTGTGTGTGTTACAGTGTGTTAGTGTGTGTGTGTTACAGTGCGTGTGTTACAGTGTGTTACTGTGTGTGTGTGTTACAGTGTGTTAGTGTGCGTGTGTTACAGTGCGTGTGTTACAGTGTGTGTGTTACAGTGCGTGTGTTACAGTGTGTGTGTTACAGTGTGTTACTGTGTGTGTGTGTTACAGTGTGTTAGTGTGTGTGTGTTACAGTGTGTTAGTGTGTGTGTGTTACAGTGTGTTAGTGTGCGTGTGTTACAGTGCGTGTGTTACAGTGTGTTACTGTGTGTGTGTGTGTTACAGTGTGTTACAGTGCGTGTGTTACAGTGCGTGTGTTACAGTGCGTGTGTTACAGTGCGTGTGTTACAGTGTGTGTGTTACAGTGCGTGTGTTACAGTGCGTGTGTTACAGTGTGTGTGTTACAGTGCGTGTGTTACAGTGTGTGTGTTACAGTGTGTTAGTGTGCGTGTGTTACAGTGCGTGTGTTACAGTGTGTGTGTTACAGTGTGTTACTGTGTGTGTGTGTTACAGTGTGTTAGTGTGTGTGTTACAGTGTGTTAGTGTGCGTGTGTTACAGTGCGTGTGTTACAGTGTGTTACTGGTGTGTGTGTTACAGTGTGTTAGTGTGCGTGTGTTACTGTGTGTGTGTTACAGATAAGATAGAACATAGATAAGATGTTTGCTTTTGGTGTGGGAGACCTGGGTTCGATTCCCACTGTGAGACATCCACCATTGTGTCCCTGAGCAAGACACTTAACCCCTCGTTGCTCCAGAGGCGTGCGACCTCTGACCTCTGACATGTATAGCAATTTTAAGTCGCTTTAGATAAAAGCTAAATGTAATGTACTGTGTGTGTGTTACTGTGTGTGTGTTACATAACATTTAGAGACATTTCTTCTTCACTTCTTGTCTGAAACTTTTATTTTTAGAAGAACCTGCTGGCAGGAAGTCACGTGTTTATGTCCCTATTAAACATATTTGAATTATTTTAGATACCAGCTGATCATCACAGAGCCTAATGAGGCTCATTCAAATTAAGAATAAATAAAGCTGTCCTTTCATTAGTCTGTGTGTGTGTCTGCGCGTGTTGAAGCGCGTGCGCACCTTGTCGCTGAGGTCCTCTTTGTGCCGCGCGGCGCCGCTCCGCCTGCGCAGTTTGATGGACGGGGAGCGCAGCAGGTTCTTGATGCGGCTGCGGATCGTGCCGCTTCCCTCCGCGGCCATCGCGCCGTTAGCTGCCCGGCTAGCTGCGTCTCTCAGCGGCTGGAGCCTCTCTGTGTCGCGCTCTCCTCCGCGGCCGCTGCCGTCATGCCGTCTGCGGGCCGAGCCGGGCCGGAGGGTTCAGCGAGCCTGGCTCCGGTACTGGTTCTGGTCTGATCCGGGTCACGGGCTCCGGTTCCGCTGCTGCTGCTCCGCATCTTATTTCTCCGCCGCAGCGAAGACACGAAGCGGCTCCAACACGACCAGGACCCGGACTACACCGCCAGCGTCAAGACCGCACGCGGCAATGACACAAACACTTCCGGTCAGGGTTTTCAGAATAAATCAGCGAGGACCTTTTTAAATAAATAATACAAGTTTCATTAAAGACAGTTGGTCCAAAGTGTGGTACTGTAGTATATGTTATAATCAGAGGGAAAGTAACGAGTACATTTACCTTATTTTGACCCACTACCAGAATCAGAATCCTTCACTTATCCCCAGGAGAAATTCTGGTACAGATACTCGCTTACAAAGGGTTGGGCATGAGGGAGTAGGAACAGACTTAACAGTAGACAATATAAGAAAGTATGAAAATCTAAGAATATAATGTGGATATTTACAGTATTATCAGAAGTGTCATAAATAGTGTAGTGTAATATTCCCAATATATTGAGGGTATATTACACTACAAGGTGCAGTTCATCAGTAAGACTTAAATACCATACATTTCCTCTACGTTTACCTACAGCTGTAGTTAGTTACGTGATTTCAGTGCGGTAGGGTCGATGTTTATTTCTTCCTGTTCTGTACAAATCATTTTGTTTTAAATGTAAATAAATAACATTAACAGTTATAATAATCCAATAATATAATCTGTATGTAAACACTGAAATTTTATTCCACCATATTTTTGCTTTCTTCAGTACAATTTAATACTTGAGAATATTATTTTGATGCTACACAAGTACTTTCACAGCAGTACATGTTGAATGCAGGACTTGTATATACTAATTATTATATAATTACTTTAACTTCAGTAAATTATCTCTGTACTTCCACAACAGCAAGGTACTGGCAAACACAAAGGCAGGCAAGCAGCCTTTGTGTTTGCCAGTACCTTGCTTTTACTTTGACGGTAAAGACTCCTCACTTCCGGTGTCGTCGTGCGTGACTCAGATTGACGCTGCTCTGACGCCTCCACGCTGCAGTGACCGCAAAGTGACGCAGCAGCGCCGCCCGGCGGCAGGAGGCGGGTTTAACAACAAGGCAATCCAAAGTGTTTTAAACATGAAGCAACAAAAGAAAAAGAAAAAGACATTTAAAGAGTTAGAAAATAAAAACAAGCTGAAGCCTTAAATTTAATTTAGTAAAAAGTCTTTGATTTAAAAGAACAAACTCTTTCTGTCTGTCACTGTCACTGGTCATTATTAAGATTAATCTTTCATCTCTTGGTTAATACAGTTCAAAAAGTTAAAAAGGTCAAATTATAACAACACTAAGTCTTGGACTAACTGAATCGTCTACAAACCACACCAGGAGTCCGAAGTCCATTTTCAAACTTTATTTAGTGTGTTATATCGCGAGGCATCTTCAGGCCTTTCGGGCAACAATTATTTACATCAGAGGTTCTTAAACACGTACAAAAATACAAATTTAGGAAAAACAAACTCAGCAGAACGACTGTACACTGTACAAACATCAACACAACTGGATACAGAGAGAAGCAGCTTCGTCCAACAGCACTTCTAACTGCTGCTTTAAAACACTGAGCATGTACAGGTGAGTCCAGGTGAGACACAAGCTGCCGTCTTCTTAGTGTTTCTATTGTTTTAAATAAAAAGAACTGAACTCTTCTACCCCCGACTGAACTTCAGGTTCTGTTTATTCTCCCAAAGATTCCTTATTTCATTTTAAAAATCAAGCCAAACACGAGCCGAGTGTCGACGACGTCCTGCCAGGAAACTCAAACCACTTTAATCTTTCAAATCCTCCAAATGTAAAAACGCAGCGTCGTGTTGTCGGCCGTCCACATGCACAGCTGTGAGTGTCGGGGTCACATGTCAGGAAAAAAACAACATTTTGAGGGAAAAAAAGCCATGATTTCGTCAAATGCGAAGACTTTTTTCACAAATTTTTTGACATCCAGCTATGGTTTGCACGCGGTGACAGTCTACGGGTAAAAGAAAGATGATTTTGTTGAGACGCTTACGGACTGATTTTACTCTTGAAATACTGTGACCGCCTGAAAAACTGTGCGATTACGGTCTTGTAGTGTTTCAGACTTTGTTCTTGAAATTGGCGCCTGTGACGCACTAAAAAACAGCATGTTAATAAAAGGTAGCTTATGACTGACAACACGGGACTCAAATTTCTTCTGGTGACAATCAATCTTCCTACGGGAACGGCTGGACGCCGCCGCCTTCAGACGGAGCGTCGACTGAAAGCTGAGAGGACGGAGCTGAAGAGTTTCCGTTCAGAGAAATGACCAAGTAAATAAAACCTGGGAGTGCTGTGTCAGGAATAGTGTCGTAATACTTAAGTAAAAAAGCAGGAAATAGACAAATAAAACAACAAGCGTCCAGCTCACGTCGTCGGTTGGCCGTCTGAAAGAAACAACCAATCCTGGAGCTCGCTGGTGTTTTTATTTTCTTTAAATAAATAAAAGGCTTTTCTGAACATAATCTCTGATCGTCTGTAAACATGGAGGAAAGGCAACAGCAGGGCTTCTGATTGGCCCTCGGGTGTCATGTGTTTCTGTTTCGAAGGAAATGATTTGACACAAACTCAAATGTGGAAAACTTCTCAGGAAAGAGGCAGAACTCAAACAGCCAATCAGAGAGCTGCCTGCAGATGACCAATGAGGTCAGCTGCGACGTCATCAGAGTCACGTGCTCGGTGACGTCAGCTGATTCGCAGCCCGCTGTGACATCATCAGTCAGCTGGGTGGGTTTCCTCTCAGCCCCAGGGGAACCAGCCTCGGCATCGGCCTCCAGGCCACTCCTCCCCCTCTCTTCGCCCCTCTCCCTATTCCTTCTCCTTCCCCTCCTGCTGCTCCATCACTGCTGGCGGGAACCGTCACCTTGGCCCCGCCCACCTTCATCTGCAGCAGAGGGGGCGGAGCCAGTGCGCCACCTTTACCATTGGCAGGTCCAGGCTGGGGTTCGCTCTGTGTCATCTCCGTGGAAAGAGCGTCATCAGAGTCCGAGTCCAGTTGCAGGAGCCAGGGGCTGTGGGGGGCGTGTCCCTGCTCCTCCGCTCCGCTCACCGCGGCAGCTTCCTCCAATTGCCCCGCCTCAGAGGATGGTTTCAGCGTGGCGACAGTCTGCTGGTTAAGGAAGACGATCTCGTTGAGGAGGGAGGTCAGACTCTCGTGGTCAGCGTCCTGTCTGGTCTCCGCCCTCAGAGGCCCCGCCGCTGTGACCCGACGACCAATGCTCGGATCTGGGCACGGCGAGGACGACGAGCCGTGAGTAGAGGGTGGAGACGAGGAGGAGGGGGGGGACTCCAGCTTGGTGCCAGCCTGGGACGGAGGCTGGTGCTGGTCTTTGATCTGGTCTGAGACAAGATCAGATCCAGAGACCACCGGAGCAGGAGTCTGACCTGCTAGGACCTCCTGCTGCTGCTGCAGCTGGGGAGGAGGGGGTGGTTGTTGTAGTTGTTGTTGTGGTTGCTGTTGTTGTTTTGGTTGTGTTTGTTGTTGTGGAGTCGATGGTTGAACCGGCAGCAGACTGTTGAGGTTTGAGGCTGTAAACGATAAAAAAAAATCAGCTGATGTAAAATATTTTAATCATGAGATCAGAAAACAAGTTAATGAGTTAGTCAGCCAATATTTGGTCAGTAAGTCAGTTAGTTGGTGAGTCCGTCAGTTAGTTAGTTAGTCCGCTAGTTAGTTGGTGAGTTAGTCCGCTAGTTAGTTGGTGAGTTAGTCCGCTAGTTAGTTGGTGAGTTAGTCCGCTAGTTAGTTGGTGAGTTAGTCCGCTAGTTAGTTGGTGAGTTAGTCCGCTAGTTAGTTGGTGAGTTAGTCCACTAGTTAGTTGGTGAGTTAGTCCGCTAGTTAGTTGGTGAGTTAGTCCGCTAGTTAGTTGGTGAGTCAGTTAATTGGTAAGTTAGTCCACTAGTTAGTTGGTGAGTTAGCGAGTTAGCTGGTGAGTCAGTGGGTGAGGTAGCGAGTTAGTTGGTGAGTTAGTCCGCTAGTTAGTTGGTAAGTTAGTCCGCTAGTTAGTTGGTAAGTTAGTCAGTTATTTGGTGAGTCAGACAGTTAGTTGGTAAGTCAGACAGTTAGTTGGTGAGTAAGTCAGCTGGTCAGTTGGTGAGTTAGTTGGTGAGTTAGTCAGTTAGTTGGTAAGTCAGTCAGTTAGTTGGTGAGTCAGTCAGCTGGTCAGTTGGTGAGTTAGTGAGTTAGTTGGTGAGTTAGTGAGCAAGTTTGCGATGGGTCTGTTAGTGGGTCATTCAGTCGTCAAGTAATTCAGTTAAATGATCAGTTAGTTGAGCTCAAACTTAGTTAGCTATTGTGTCCGTAAGTTAAGTTAGACAATCCGTTAAGATTAGTAAGTTCATTGGCTAGACAGCTTCATTAGGCATAAAGTTGGTTAGTTAGTTCAGGACTTCATTGGTTTAGAAATGTGAGGTTATAGTGTATCGTTTGTCGGGTAGTTAATTAGTTTAGTTACAAGGGAGATTGGTCAGTTAGTTCAGTTAACTGTGAGAATGTTTAGTTAATTCGTTAAGTAACATCTGATGTTAGTGTTTAGCTATTAGGTTAATTCAGTTACTGTGACATTGGTTTCGTTGGTTAGCAAGGGTCAAACTACATCCCAAGGACGGGCACAAAGTACAACTCCTCTAATGATAAATAGCTTATTAAAATAAATCCCAAAATTCTATAAAGAGGAGCCAGCTTTTTTTCATTTGGTTGGTTGGTTGGTTAGTTTATTTACCTGTGAGGTGAGTTTTGTTACGCGTGACAATGGTTATGTAGTTGGTTTAGTTACCCGAGAGGTTAGTGACATTGTGGGGGGCGGAGCTACTGCAGTTCTTACCGGTTGGGGGGTGGGGCAGTGAGGTGAGATGGATCTGCTGATTGGTCAGACTGGGGAAGTTGAGGGTGACTGAGGCCAAGCCTACAGACAGGAAGAACATGTTTTACTTCAAAATAAGAGGATGTTGAAGCAGGGTGGAAACAGAGTGACAGTGAGCGGTCAGTACCTGGTGTAGGAGACGTCTGTAGAACCGTCGGCCCAGTCATTATCGGGCTCAGGGTCAGGACCGGCTGCCCTGGCAATGTGGCGCTGACAAGGGATAGAACATCAGCCGGAACCAAAGCCTGAAAAGAAGGCAACTCTAGAAAAACAAAAGAAGACATGAAAGAAATCAACACAAAGACAACAGTAAGGGGTGGTGATGGCGCAATGGATACGATGCCTGCCTTTGGTGTGAGAGACCCGGGTTCAACCCCCTACTGTGACCCATCCACCATTGTGTCCCTGAGCAAGACACTTAACCCCTTGTTGCTCCAGAGGCGTGCGACCTCTAACTATAAGTTGCTTTGGATAAGAACGTCAGCTAAATGAATAAATGTAAGTTGGTTAAGCTTGATTTTTACTCCTACGTGTGTTGCTACGCACGTTTTGTACTTGTGCACTGGTGTCTCCATCATTCTGCAGTGACAAACGCTAGCTGGCGTTGGCGCTACAGCGTCCACTGTGTTGACTGTTGCCAGCCGAGCAGGCTAACTTCTGGTTTAGCGCTCCGCTAACGTGAATGGCAGTAAAATTGTGAACGTGCGGCTTGTGTAGCCTTTTCAAATGTTCTCGACCGAATGGATCACAGTGTGATAGTGAAACGAGTCCTTTCGCTCCAGTTGTGATGCTCAAATATATCGATCCTCCGTGTTCCAGCCGCAGGATTGGCCAGTAAAATTTACTCCTAAGCACTTCCTGTCGGCTCAGAGGCATTGCGAGGCTAGCCAGCCGACCAATCACAGAGCTTAAGGCAGAGGCTACGCCGTCGATTCGATGCAGAAGTATAAATTATACATTAGTGGGTCAGTTAGTCAGAGAGTTAATTAGTAAATGTTCTGTATTTGTACAGCGCCTTTCTGGTCTTTGCACCCACTCAAATCGCTGTTACACTCCATCGCATTCACCATTCACACACCAGTGGAACAACCTCCAGGGGCAATTCAAAGTTAGTTAGTTGGTCAGTTAGCGTCAGGTGTTGTCAAGACCTGTTGTCACCAGATCAATAATCAATCACTACATCTCCAGTTCAGTCCTCCTCCAGACTTACCCTCGCTGTGAGTCTTTGTGAGCAGGGGCGACAGCGGAGCTGGATTCTTACTGCGGGACAGGATGTTGGGGATAGTCCTCGGCCTGTCCCTCCCCGCTAATGCATTGGGGGATGCACCGGGAGGAGTCACCTGCAAGACCTTCTGACTGTTGTTCTGAGGCTGCTGGACCGGTGTTTGGACAGGTGTGGCTGAAGG
Source organism: Micropterus salmoides (assembly GCF_014851395.1). NCBI lineage: Eukaryota > Metazoa > Chordata > Actinopteri > Centrarchiformes > Centrarchidae > Micropterus > Micropterus salmoides. Next base: position 6,816 of record NW_024041603.1, on the reverse strand, counting down.
TGTGGTGGTGGGCGGGGCAGAAACAAGAGTGGGAGGAGCTTGTGGAGTTTGCTGCGGCAGGTCGGAGGATATGATTACAATGTCATCATCGATCGTGTCTCCTGCCGGCACGTGATTGGCTGCACGGTGTCTCTCCCGCTTCCCCACCTTCTTCTGTTTGGATGCCGGGTGCTGCAGCGTCCTCATGATCCTCCGCTCACTTTTACCTGCAGACACAAACAGCTCGGGTTAAATCTCACCTGGGTTTTAGCTGACGTGAGACTCCTACAGCTTCATCCTCCTCCTCCTCCTCACCTGATCTTCGGGCGATCTCTCTGATGTAGGCGTTCCTCTGCTGGTTCAGACAGATCTTCAGACTCTTCAGTCTCGCCGCCTCGTTCTGCAGAGTCTGGATCTCCTTGTGAGCCTGAAACACAAAGACAGCTTACCAAACCGGCTCACAGTTAAAGGCCTGAACAATCATTTTCAGTAGCCAATAGAAGAGCGAGCCTCCACGCTGCAGCTGAGACAGGAGGGGAGGGGCTCAGTGAGCGGAGAGCAGATTTCACCAGGTGACCGTAACTCCGCCCGTTACTGGAAGTAAGTGGAGCTGTTTCCAGTGAGACACTGATTTCATATTGTTACTTTGCTGCTGTAAAACAGAATATTAAATTTGATTACTGTGTGTGTACTGTGAATTTATTCTTCTTTAAATAACATATTTTTAAAAGGCATTTAGTAATGAAAAAACCAATCAGAGTACAGACAGAGATCTGTAGCAGATGTTTGCTTCGGTATATTGGTGCATAAATAAGAATTATATAAGATAAAAGCAAATAAAAAGAAAGTACTAAAACACAACAATGTAAGGTCTATTTAGATTAATGATAATAAACAGTCCCCTTTCATACTGCTATTGTTGTTTATTTTTGTATCAAAGTGCTTCTACCTTACACAAGCCTGCCCATCACGAGCCAGATGTCTCTTTATTTAACGTTTCAACATTACTCAGACTGTAATGACAGAATAACACCGGTACGAAGATTTAAACTGTCTCACAGCTGCAGATCTGTACTCTCACGTTGTTGCCCCGCGGGCCGGCTCGTTAGCTTCCCCCGCTGCATTTGCGGAGCTTCTGAACACCGAAAATGTTCAAGCACATTCTCGATTCGCCAACAATTTCCCTAAAACTGCTGATATTTAAAATCTACACAGTTGATTTCTCGCTTCCAAACTTGTTAGAAGTGGATTTAGTGATGAAACAGCATTTGAAAATTGTAAAACAAGTTCTGTTGTTGTTACAGTTCTAGCGCTTTACATTATGGGCCACAGTACGCGAGGTAGACTGGTCCAAGGCATACTGGAGATTTTCCCGAATCAGTACGCCATCCGAGCATTTTTGCCATACTGCAGATTTTGCTTTTGTTTGCATACTACATATGGGCCAAATCAGTACGTACTAATAGTATAGTAGGCGGTATCAAATACAGCCACTGAGTTATGCTGTGTGCTACAACCAAACAGGAACCTCCAGGTCTGAAAGTGAAGCCTTAAACCTGCGTCCTCTCCAGCAGCCCGCAGGGGGCGACTTAAACCTGCGTCCTCTCTAGCAGCCAGCAGGGGGCGACTTAAACCTGCGTCCTCTCTAACAGCCAGCAGGGGGCGACTTAAACCTGCGTCCTCTCTAGCGGCCAGCAGGGGGCGCCTTAAACCTGCGTCCTCTCTAGCAGCCAGCAGGGGGCGACTTAAACCTGCGTCCTCTCTAACAGCCAGCAGGGGGCGACTTAAACCTGCGTCCTCTCTAGCGGCCAGCAGGGGGCGACTTAAACCTGCGTCCTCTCTAGCAGCCAGCAGGGGGCGACTTAAACCTGCGTCCTCTCTAACAGCCAGCATGGGGCGACTTAAACCTGCGTCCTCTCTAACAGCCAGCAGGGGGCGACTTAAACCTGCGTCCTCTCTAGCAGCCAGCAGGGGGCGACTTAAACCTGCGTCCTCTCTAGCAGCCAGCAGGGGGGGCGACTTAAACCTGCGTCCTCTCTAGCAGCCAGCAGGGGGCGACTTAAACCTGCGTCCTCTCTAGCAGCCAGCAGGGGGCGCCTTAAACCTGCGTCCTCTCTAGCAGCCCGCAGGGGGCGACTTAAACCTGCGTCCTCTCTAGCGGCCAGCAGGGGGCGACTTAAACCTGCGTCCTCTCTAGCAGCCTGCAGGGGGCGACTTAAACCTGCGTCCTCTCTAGCGGCCAGCAGGGGGCGACTTAAACCTGCGTCCTCTCTAACAGCCAGCAGGGGGCGCCTTAAACCTGCGTCCTCTCTAGCAGCCAGCAGGGGGCGACTTAAACCTGCGTCCTCTCTAACAGCCAGCAGGGGGCGACTTAAACCTGCGTCCTCTCTAGCAGCCAGCAGGGGGCGACTTAAACCTGCGTCCTCTCTAACAGCCAGCAGGGGGCGACTTAAACCTGCGTCCTCTCTAGCAGCCAGCAGGGGGCGACTTAAACCTGCGTCCTCTCTAACAGCCAGCAGGGGGCGACTTAAACCTGCGTCCTCTCTAACAGCCAGCAGGGGGCGACTTAAACCTGCGTCCTCTCTAGCGGCCAGCAGGGGGCGACTTAAACCTGCGTCCTCTCTAACGGCCAGCAGGGGGCGACTTAAACCTGCGTCCTCTCTAGCAGCCAGCAGGGGGCGACTTAAACCTGCGTCCTCTCTAGCGGCCAGCAGGGGGCGACTCCTGCAGAAAGAAGTGTGATTGTATAGAAGTCTGTGAGAAAATGTTTCTGCTTCTCTGCTGATTTATTCCCTCAGTAAACACTTTCCTGATGAGTTTCTGGTCTCAGTCGCTAGTTTCAAGTCTTCTTCAACACAGCATGATGTTCATTTAGTAAATTATGGTCCCATTTAGAGGAACAGAGACCAGGAAGCAGGGGAGGCTTTAGGGCGGGGCTACAAGCTGATTTGGCGACCTGTCAATCAGGACAGAGGCAACTCGTATCCGCTGTTCTGTGTACATCTAACTAGTGCCGCTGAAAAGCTTATCAGGAGTCGGCTGCTCATTTTCAGGAAGTACGTTTTGTTTTAAGCCTGTTTGTCACTAGCTAAAATTAGCATCCCAGCTAACATCCCAGCTAACATCACAGCTAACGTGAATTACAGACGCACCTTGCTACCAAGCTAGCTAGCTCCACCCTCTTGTCCAAATATGGTCACGCCTTGTTTCTAAAAACCAAGATGGCGACGGCCAAAATGGAGGCTTCAAAACGGTTATCCACAGACCGAAGGGAGACCTCACGGCTTCTTTTGTACCGGCTGTGTCGGCAACTTGAGCCCGTTGTTTCCCTTTAGTCAAAGCGTCCATGCATGGATGTATTTGCATCCTGTAGCTTCTTACCTGCTTCAGCAGAACTGTCTTTGGATACTTTTTGGTGTTCATGACTGAACTGAGAAGTTTGAAGGCGGCTGTGACGCTCCGAGGAACGACCACCTTCTTCACACCTGGACTGCTTCTGTTCACAGAAAACAGACAACGTGGCAGTTTATCCTCACCTGTGTCCCCTCACCTCACCTGTGTGTCCTCACCTGTGTCCCCTCACCTCACCTGTGTGTCCTCACCTGTGTGTGTCCTCACCTCACCTGTGTCCCCTCACCTGTGTGTCCCCTCACCTCACCTGTGTCCCCTCACCTGTGTCCCCTCACCTCACCCGTGTGTCCCCACACCTCACCTGTGTCCCCTCACCTCACCTGTGTTTTACTGAACTCCGTCACCCTGATTTGCTCTTTGACTTAAATATTTATGAGCCATGAGACAGTTTCAAACGCTGGCTTTAAAACTTTCTCATTAAAATCATTAAGAGATAAAAATAATGAACTCAAACTTTAATCTCTTCACTTTTCAAATTATAACAGTGAGAAGAGGTCAAAGGTCAGGGCGAGTACTCTTATCAACACTTAGTTATTACATTCAGAACAGGATCAGTATTAATGTATATTTTCTGAAATAACAAAATGTTTGCACAGCAGCAGGAAAACCTCAAAATAAAATAAATTATCGAGGCGTTTTAATGAGGCTGATCAGCTACAAACTGCTGTCTGTCTGATCAGGTGTTTCTATAAGTGACTGTTACTCTGAATTGAATGATTAGCTGGGGGGCTTCAGCAGACTGGATAAAAGGTAAGGCCCGACAGCATCGGTTTAACTTTTGATTTGATCACATTGATGTTTAAGTTCAGATTTACAGGAAATATTTTATAGCTGCTGTGTAAAGGGAAAAATCTGTTTAAAGCAAACCATATGTTACTGCACTTTAGTGTATACAGCAGTACACTTAAATTAAAAGTGCCAAAGCACTACTTTAGGATTCATCATTCCATTTTGGGCATAACCATGAGATTAATTGCCATTAAAGATTTTAATCGTTGCCCGGCACCAGTTTAGATGCATCTATATTTTGTGCAATTAAACTGTCGATTAACTGCAACAAACAGCAAAACAAAAATGTACAAAAGCAGGATAAATGTGACGGCAGCTGGAAACTGGATAAAGAAAAAAGGGACATGTTAAAATGTGAAGTGAAATTGAAAGTGAAGTTGCACTTCAGTGCGAGACGGTGACGTTCAAATACAAGTTCCAACAGAGAGATGGTACCGATGTGAGCTAAGTGAAGATCAAACGGTATCTGTGTTTATAACAGCAGATAAATGAAAGGAACAAGGAGACAGATCCTTTTAATCACGTTCTGAGTGTTATCCATGTGTAGTTTGGCCACCAGAGGGCGCTCTGCAGCACAAATCCACCACAAAGCTGACATGATCAGCTGCAACGTTTATTTTTTAACTGAATGACGTCGTGTTAACACACGTTAGAGATACTCTTTGTTTACGATTTTGTGTTTCTGACAAAAAAAAAAAAAAAAGGAGATTATCGGATTTTAAAATCCTCAAATATCAAAATCGGTATCTGTTCAAAAACATCCCTCTTCGTTTTTTAGGTACCGATGAACTGAACATAACGAACAAACAAAATAAAACGGATTTTCAGGCAGCGCCACAGACACAACCATTTCAGTGATGTCATGATGACCTCAGGCTGATCAGACAGGAAGTGAATCAGGTCTTACTCTGGGATGCTTGGCTGCGTCCTCTGAGCCGCCTTCAGCTGACCGCTCTCCTCCTCCACCGTCTCCACGTCAACGCTCAGAACCTCGTCAAGAGCCGCCTGGCACAAATACAAGAGACGCCATGATGACACGTTGGTCTGTGTCCAATCACAGCTCGCTCTTAACATCACATTCATATTTACACACAATCAAAACCTTTTTATTTATTATCACTTTTCTCTCATAACATCAAAAAATATTTTTACAATGAAATAAAAATAAACTCCTCGGTTCTAAAATTAAATAGGGAGAAAAAGTTGAGTTTCTATAATTTCTTAAATTATTGTTTCATTTATATTCTGAATATTTATGTGTTTTTGAAAAGGATCTTTTCGTACGTCAGTGACGGGGAGGACGCCGGTTGTCTTGGTGACGACTCGCTCCTCGTCAGACGAGTTGTCCGTCAGTCCGTCTCGTCCAACAGATCGACCACCTCTATCAAATTTGCATCTGTACTTCCTGTCCCGCTCTCTCTGGCAGCTCGGCGACACGCTCAGGTGATCGCCGGTGTCCGGCTCACCTGCCGCCTCGCTCTGAACAAACACAAACAAAAACATGGCAGAGCTGAACCTTGTTTAAAGGTTTTGATGGAGATCTGGATCATTTTTTACATTATTCATTTAGCTGACGCTTTTATCCAAAGCGACTTACAATTGCTATACATGTCAGAGGTCGCACACTCTGCAGCAACTAGGGGTTAAGTGTCTTGCTCAGGAACACAATGGTGGACGTCTCACAGTGGGAATAAAACCCAGGTCTCCCACACCAAAGGCAAGCATCTTATTTCAAACAATTTATCAACACAGATTCAAACACTGATCAAAATTACAAAGGCAACACTTTTGTTTTTGTCCCCATTCATGAGCTGAACTCAAAGATCTAAGACTTTCTCTGTGTACACAAAAGGCCTATTCTCTCAAATATTGTTCACAAATCTGCCACAATCTGTGTTAGTGAGCACTTCTCCTTTGCCCAGATAATCCATCCACCTCACAGGTGTGGCATATCAAGATGCTGATCAGACAGCATGGGGATTGCACAGGTGTGCCTTAGGCTGGCCACAACAAAAGGCCCTAGGCTGGCCACAACAAAAGGCCTAGGCTGGCCAAAATTAGGCTGGCCACAATAAAAGGCCTTAGGCCGGCCACAATAAAAGGCCTTAGGGCTGGCCACAATTAGGCCGGCCACAAAAAAGGCATTAGGCTGGTCACAATAAAAGGCCACTCCAAAATGTGCAGTTCCATCACACAGCACAACGCCACAGATGTTGCAAGTTTTGAGGGAGCGTGCAGTCGGCACGCTCCCTGAGGCAAATGGTGGTCACACCAGATACTGACTGGTTCCCGGACCCCCCCGGACCCCACCAATACAGTGAAACTGCACATTTTTGAATTTTCTGTTTCTGTGTTTTTGGTTTTTCTGATTTGGTTTTTAAAGAAAATAATGAAAAACAAACCAAACACGGATTTTAATTCTGGTTTTTGTGGATCTTTTCGTTCACCGCCGCTCCACCTAGAGCAGAACTGTGGTCACGGTCGCTTTAGATCACATGAACTTCGATCTGACGTCCAGATGAGGTCGGATTTCAAACAATCAGACTTGGATCTGATTTGGACCACATATGAAAGTGGCTCAAATCCGAACTGGAACAGATCAGGTCTGCGTGACCTGTTCACACTGTCAGAAAAAAT